>NC_069502.1:887996989-888296989 GCF_027579735.1 Bombina bombina
AGAACATATTGTATTGATTATTACATTGTTAAATTCTGTGCAATGCAGGATTTTTTAATCCCTTCTTAAATGTAGTGGCATGTGCTTTATGACTGTTACAAGCTAAGCATACTATAAAACTTTTAGATCGTAATATGAAATGTTTAATTATGCATAGTAAAACAACTTGTTATGTAATTTAACTCTGAAAATTGTGAGTTTTATTAGTTTCATAACTGGAAATACACACTGAGGGGCCGATTTAACAAGGGCCGTATGGCCCCTCTTCCCCGGAAACAGGAGTTTAAGTCTTAAGACCGCTGCTCCTTAACTCGTCTGCCTGCTCTGAGCGGTGGACAGCAATCAACCCGATCAGATACGATCGGGTTGATTGGTACCCCCTGCTAACGGCCGCAAATCTGCAGGAGACTTCATTGCACAAGCAGTTTACTAGAACTGCTTGTGCAATATTAAATGCCGACAGTGTATTTTGTTTCAGGTGGACATGATTGCTGCAGCGTATCTTGTCGGACAGATGATAAATAGGCCCCTATATATCTCTGCCTAAAAACATTGCTAAGTAATGCTGCTGGCAGTCATAAGGAGTCAGATCAATGCTGTGTTTGTGATACTGGCAACCAGAGGTCAAATCATTGACTTGAGTGTTTACTGATGCCAAGAGGATAAAATCACTGCTCAATTGTAAAATAATATGTATGTTAACGGCCATTTTAAGACTGCACACCTATCACTTGTGTCTTTTCTCTTACTAGGTATCCAGGGCAATGCACTTTTTGTTAACGTAATGACAATGGTTCCTCAAAATACATCATTTGGTGGGTAGAATTTGGCTTTTGTAAACCAATTGCAGCAAAATGTTTAACGTAATATAATATTGCAAGACAACAGAAATGTCTTGTAATTGCAATGTATTTAATGTCCCTTTAATATCGCTTACATTTTAACAAAATAGAAAGATCTAAATTTGTGTTCTACAGCTGTATTCTTCTATATTGTTACATTTTTCTTAAAGACAATGTTATTGTGGGTCATTGTAAGATCAACAATGAATATTAATTTCTATTTGTTTTTCTATGATATGAATTTGAATAGGATATGAGTCGGTCAAATTTTTTTTTTTGACAGATTACGTTCTAATTGTTAACTCTTTTGAATATTTTTTTTTGTTTTCTACAAAAAAAGTTGCTGCAGTATTAGCAAGACACCAGCTGTTGTAAATTACTGTATTGTTCAATTGTAGTATTGGATAGACTCCTAAATTGTGATTAAGCATTTTTGCTTGCTCAATAAAGTTTTATATAAAATGAGGATTAATCCCTGTAGAAAGATGAATGTCTGTAATTGTTCACATTTTAAAATACATATTTTGCATCTATAGTTTAATGGAAGATCGAGTTAAAGGGATAGGAAAGTGCATGATTCAAATAGAGCATGTTATTTTAAGACGCTTTTAAATCGACTTCTGTTTTCAAATGTTCTTTATTCTCTTGGTATCCATTGTTTAAAAAGAATATGTACATACCCTGCGCTACTGGGAGCTAGCCTGCACACATTTGTCTCTTGTGATTGGACGACTAGGTGTCTTTGGTTAGCTCTAAGAAGTGCATTGCTGCTCCTTCAGCAAAGGATATCAAAGGAATGAAGCCGTTTTGATAATAGAAGTAAACTGTAGAAGTTATTTAAAATTGTATGTTCTATCTGAATCCTGAAAGAAAAAAATTGGGTTTCATGTCCCCTTAAAATGCTTTTTTTTTAACCATCCAATCTGGCTGAAATGTTATGGTAACTCTAGATGGGAAGCTACTAAAATCTTTTCAAAATTTAAAGTTAATGCATTTAGTAGGCCTTGACTTAAAAGCTTAAAAAAACAATATTTTTTCAGATTTGTATAGCAGATGACAGTTTTAGCAGGAAATACCTATTTGCTAACAATTGTTACAGGAAGTTCTTAGCCAATGAGCCCTAGCAGGAAGTAGACAGCTATTACCACGGCATTAGTATTAGGCTCAGGAGTGTGTTTTGAGTGCTATATGTATAACGTAACAAAACTTGTTGAAAACACTGCTGCGATATAGTGCTTTAGACGTGCACACCCCCTGAGTATACCTCAGTATGCATTTGCTTGCACCTTAGCCAACATTAGTAAGCTCTTATGGAAGGGTGCTTAGGTTAAACAAATAATTCCAGGAGAGAAACATTTTCATCACAGAAGTAAATTGGATTTTTTTTTATAGACTCTGAATCATGAATATTTAATTTTTTATTTCTGTGCCCAATACTTTGGGACCCATTTATTACCTGGCAGACGAACAAAGTTCCCAGCCAGGCACCCTGTCTTCCTGCATTCAGGGCTTGTGAAGCAGGACTTGCTGTCCACATTGCGCAAATATTTATACAATCTTCCCTGAGCAGAGCTTGTAAGTCATACTTGGCACATTATTTTTGGATGATTAAACCATGCTAACTCTAATGTTTATTGTTTAAAAAGATAATCTCTTCATTACCCATTCCCTAGTTTTGCATAACCAACAAAGTTATATTAATATATACTTTTTACCGCTGTGATTACTTTGTATCTAAGCCTCTGCCCCCTTATGTTAGTTCTTTTGACAGAGTTGCATTTAATGGGACACTGAACCCAAAGGTTTTCTTTTGTGATTCAGATAGACCATGCAATTTTAAGCAAATTTCTAATTTACTCCTATTATCAATTTTTTTGTTCTCTTGCTATCTCTATTTGAAAAAGAAGGCATCTAAGTTTTTTTATTAGTTCAGAACTCTGGACAGCACTTTTTTATTGGTGGATGAATTTATCCACCAATCAACAAGAACAACCCAGGTTATTCACGAAAAATGGGCTAGCATCTAAACTTACATTCTTACATTTCAAATAAAGATACCAAGAGAATAAAGAAAAATTGATAATAGGAGTAAATTAGAAAGTTGCTTAAAATGTTATGCTCTATCTGAATCACGAAAGAAAATTTTTTGGGTTCAGTGTCCCTTTAAGCCAATCAATACTGCCTCATAAATAACTCCATAGGAGTAAGCACTATGTTTATCTATATGGCCCACATGAACTAGCTCTGTCTAGTTGTGAAAAGCTAATAAAAATGCACTGGGATAACAGGCGGCCTTCAATGGCTTAGAAATTAGAATATGAGCCTACCTAGGTTTAGATTTCAACAAAGAATGCCAAGAGAACTAAGGAAATTTGATGATAAAAGTAAATTGGAAAGTTGTTTAAAATTGCATTTCTTATCTGAATCATGAAAGTTAAATTTTTATTTGACTGTTGGTTTAAGACCAGTTCTTATTAGCTTGTGGTTGCAGATTTGCATTAGAAACCATGTGCCAGAAGGAGACTCATAGTCTCTGGTTGTTAGCATGTAGGTTGCTTGTTATTTAATTTACTTATTCTAAGCATTTTTAGATTTTAATTATTTATTTTTAAATACTACCTGGTGTAGTTTACTTTTTTATATGAAGTTCACTCACAGCTGACACTTTCAAGTTATAGAGGTAAACTGAACTCGGACAATACAAATTACCTGCAGTGTTGATGTGCATAAAGCATTAATAATTCATCTTTTTCACTGAAAAATAACATTTGTAAAACAAAAGTATTCTTTTGGGGACGTGTATTAAAATTCAAACAAATGGTATTTTGTTTTTTTTTTGTTATTGTTGGAAAAGTATGAACAAAACAGCTTGTTGCCCCTTAAAGGGACATTCTAGTGTGAAAATAAGCTATTTCATTAAAGCAGTTTTTTTTTTTAAACACATAGTATTGTGTTTAATACAAGTGGACACACACCTGGTGCGAGATTACATATGCGGCGCAAGCTTCAGCGTAACTGCTGAAACCCGCGCCACACGTAATTTCACCTCGCACATCGGGGTATCACATATACGGCGCCGGCAGTTCATAAAGTGCCGTAAGTCGTATAAACTAGCGATGTCCAGAGATGAGCGTAAATTCAAATTTCTGGAGTCGCCAGTGACTTACAGCACTTTTGAAACTGCCTGCGCCTAAGAAAATAAATCAAATCTCCTGTACAAGGACCCACCTCCCAAAAATTAACCTGACTCGTAAAAGCCCTATATCCGCCATCAAACCCACATCGGAACTAGTAATAAAAGTATTAACCCCTAAACTGACAAACCCCCACAACGCAATATGGCTAATAAAAGTATTAATCCCTAAATCCGCCAACCCCAACATTGCAAACTACCTAATAAATGTATTAACCCCTAATCCGGCCTTCACCACATCACAAAGTTTCTATTAAAACTATTAACCCCTAATCTGCCATTAACCCACATCACAAAGTACCTATTATAACTATTAACCCCTAATCTGCCATTAACCCACATCGCAACAAACTTTAGAAATCTATTAAACCCTACAACGCAATAATCCTAATAAAACGATTAACCCCTAAACCGCCAAACACCCACAATGCAAATACCTAATTAAATTACTAAGCCCCCTAACCTAACACCCCCTAAATTAACCCCATTTACCTAAATTAAAAAATACTACGTTACAAACAATTAAAATAAAAAAGCTAACATTATTTAAAAACAAAACAAAAAAAAAACTAAAATTAAATTAATCCACGATCACAAAAAATAAAAAGTCTAACATTTCATCAAATAATAAACCAAATTATCAAAAAATGTAAAATTAAACCTAATCCCTATAAAAATAAAAAAGCCCCCCCAAAATAAAAACACCCCCTAATCTAATGCTATACTACCAATAGCCCTTAAAGGGCCTTTTGTAGGGCATTGCCCTAAGTTAAACAGCTCTTTTACCATAAAAAGATACTAAGTCTCCCCTCCAACAGTAAAAACCCCCAAAATAAAAAAACAAACACTAAAAAATCCTAAACTACCCATTGACCCTAAAAGGGCATTTGTATGAGCATTGCCCTTAAAAGGTTCAGCTCTTTTTCAAAGGCCCATTAAATCCCTAATAAAATAAAATAAAAAAAAAAAAGCCTAAGTCTAACCCCCAGATAGGTACTCACGGTTCCTGAAATCCGGCGGTGAAGTCTTCTTCCAAGCAGTTATTCTTCTATCTTCTTCCAGGAACAAGCCGGAGCAGAGCGCAGAACTGAAGACCGGTGACCGCGGAGCCATGGAGCATGGAGATCCTCTTCGTATGATCACCGCCGCACACTAAGGATTAAATTCAAGATACATGTTTAAATATGGGGTACCTTGCATTCCTATTGGCTGATTTGAGTCTTCAAATTTAAATCAGTCAATAGGATGAGAGCTACTGAAATCCTATTGGCTGTTCAAATCAGCCAATTAGATTTCAGTAGCTCTCATCCTATTGGCTGATTTGAATTTGAAGACTCAAATCAGCCAATAGGAATGCAAGGTACCCCATATTTAAACATGTATCTTAAATTCAATCTTCAGTGTGCGGTGGTGATCGTACGAAGAGAATCTCCACGCTCCGTGGTTGCGGGTCTTCAGTTCCGCGCCCCGCTCTATGCTGGATTGTTCCTGGAAGAAAATAGAAGATATCACCGCTTGGAAGAAGACTTCACCGCCGGACTTCAGGAACCGTGAGTACCTGTCTGGGGGTTAGATTTAGGCGTTTTTTTTTTTTAGATTAGGGATTTAATGGGCCTTTGAAAAAGAGCTGAATGCCCATACAAATGGGTAGTTTAGGATTTTTTAGTGTGTTTTTTTTTTTTGTGGGGGAGGTTTGGTAGGTGGGGAGTTTTACTGTTAGAGGGGGGGGGGGGACTTAGTATTTTTTAAGGTAAAAACATACATTATGCTTACCTGATAATTTCATTTCCATCTGTATGAGAAGAGTCCACAGCTGCATTCCTTACTTGTGGGAAATACTGAACCTGGCCACCAGGAGGAGGCAAAGACACCCCAGCCAAAGTTTTAAATACCTCCCCCACTTCCTCATAACCCCAGTCATTCTGCTGAGGGAACAAGGAACAGTTGGAGAAATATCAGGGTCAAAAAGGTGCCAGAAGAAAACATTTCAAATTTAGGGCCGCCCATCGGAGAACACGGGTGGGAGCTGTGGACTCTTCCCATACAGATGGAAATGAAATTATCAGGTAAACATAATTTATGTTTTCCATCTTAATATGGGAAGATGGTAGTAGAAAGAGGTAGTAGCAACAAACACTGTGGGGGACTTTAAAAATGCATGGGACAAGCATAGGGCTATCCTACGAACTAGATAAGTTTATACTGTTAGGTAAGGTGGGGCAGACTTGCTGGGCCTATGGCTCTTATCTGCCGTCAATATCTATGTTTCTATGTTTCTATGAGTCCACAGCTGCATTCCTTTCTTGTGGGAAACATATACCCAAGCTCTAGAGTACACAGAATGCTAACGGGAGGGAAAAAAGAGAGGTGGACCCTAATCTGAGGGCACTACAGCCTGTAAAACCGTTCTCCCGAAGGCTGCTTCAGCAGAAGCAAAAACATCAAACTTGTAAAATTTTTGAAAAAGTATGTAAGGAGAACCAGGTAGCCGCTTTACAAATCTGATCCATAGAGGCCTCATTTTTGAAGGCCCAAGAGGAAACAACTGCTCTCGTAGAATGAGCCGTAATTCTTAGAGGAGGCTTATGTCCTGCCGTTTCTATGCTAAGTGGATGAGACTCCTCAGACAAAAAGATAAGGAAGTCGAAGAGGCCCTCTGACCCCTACGCTTCCTGAAAAAGAGAACAAACAGAGAAAGAGGTTTGTCTAAATTCCTTCGTGGCCCGAAGATAGAACTTCAAGGCACAAACCACATCTAGAAATACGTTATAAACGTTTCTTCGATGAAGAAGGATTAGGACATAAGAAAGGAACCACAATCTCTTGATTGATGTTGCGAATGGACCAAACCTTAGGAAGAAAACCTAACTTGGTTTGTAGAACAGCCTTATCGGCATGAAAAGCCAGATAAGGAGGGACACATTGCAAGGCAGCAATTACAGATACTCTGCAGAAGCAATAGCCAGTAGAAAGGAACCTTCCAAGACAACAATTTAATGTCTACTTCATGCATAGGCTCCAACGGAGCCTGTTGCAAAACCTTAAGGACAAGATTTAAACTCCAAGGAGGGGCCTTAGATCTAAACACAGGTCTGATCCCAGCAGAGCCTTAACAAATGGCTGCACATCTGGGAGCTCTGCAAACCTCTTGTGCAGTAACACAGACAGGGCCGAAAACTGTCCCTTCAGGGGACTTGCAAAAAAGCCCTTCCCCAGTTCATCCTGGAGAACAGAATAAGTAGGTCCTCCACACCTTATGATAGATGCGACGAGCAACCAGCTTACGAGCTTGAATAAGAGTACAAATAACCCTCTCTTGGCTAGGACTAAGCGTTCAATCTCCACACAGTCAGCCTCAGAGAATCTAGACATTGATGAACAATGAGACCTTGGTCAGCAGATCCCTGCGACAAGGTAATTTGCACGGAGGAGATTATGACATCCCCACTAGAACCGCAAACCATATCCTTCGCGGCCAAGACGGAGCAGTCAGTATCACTGATGCCTGCTTGACTCAAGCCACTACTCTAGGAAGTAGTGGTAACGGTCAAAAAGGATAAATTGGATTGAACCTCCAAGGCACCGCTAATGCATCTGTTAGCTCCGTCTGAGGATCCCTGTACCTCTTGCAAATTTCTGCAAACTAAACAACTAGAAAGACTAATTGTATGAGGAATACAATAGAATTCACAGCAGAGATTGCCACAGATTGTATATCATATAAACTCCAAATAATGGATTCAGATAGATTTTATATTATATTGTTTTTTTAAAAAGTTCCATAACATTCATACCTTATAATCTTTATTAAAGCTTTATTAAAGCGACTAGGAACCAACATTCACACAGTGGTAGCGGTTAGAAAATTAAAAACACTTAAACCCAATCATGCATATTTGTTGTGCATAGATATATAGATCAACATGGGCATACTTAGAATTGTATATAACATAAGCTAAGCCCTTACAATCCGAGGGCTAATTTAACTTTTAACTATTAGTCTAAAGTAAGCACCATGATTGACCCGCTATTAGCAAAATAATTTTTTGTATAATTTTTGCACAAGGGTAAGCAGTTAAAAATGGCAGACAGGAGAGACAAAGCTGCTCCTGCTGGACCCCTGACGCGCGTTTCACAGAACGCTTCCTCAGAGGGGGTGCGGGCCGCCGCTACCCGACGTGATTTATATATCTGTTGAGCCCACCTTCCTAGCATCATAGGTTGCCCATTATAGAAGATAGGTATCTGATTGGTTCATGAATCTGTCAGTCAGACCTATTTGCTCTGACATGGGTTGTCTTGCCGCGCAACTGGAGGGCGTAAGTCATAGGGCGTGTTTCCAACAACGGTAAAGCCAGTCACAATTGGTATACTGGGGGTGTGTGAGAACTACTCTGTGATGATAGGACGATGTGTCCTATCATCACAGAGTAGTTCTCACACACCCCCAGTATACCAATATAATGGGCAACCTATGATGCTAGGAAGGTGGGCTCAACAGATATATAAATCACGTCGGGTAGCGACGGCCCGCACCCCCTCTGAGGAAGCGTTCTGTGAAACGCGCGTCAGGGGTCCAGCAGGAGCAGCTTTGTCTCCCCTGTCTGCTGTTTTTAACTGCTTACCCTTGTGCAAAAATTATACAAAAAATTATTTTGCTAATAGCGGGTCAATCATGGTGCTTACTTTAGACTAATAGTTAAAAGTTAAATTAGCCCTCGGATTGTAAGGGCTTAGCTTATGTTATATACAATTCTAAGTATGCCCATGTTGATCTATATATCTATGCACAACAAATATGCATGATTGGGTTTAAGT
Organism: Bombina bombina; assembly: GCF_027579735.1. Taxonomy (NCBI): domain Eukaryota; kingdom Metazoa; phylum Chordata; class Amphibia; order Anura; family Bombinatoridae; genus Bombina; species Bombina bombina. Next base: position 888,005,843 of record NC_069502.1, read on the forward strand.
GTTTTTAATTTTCTAACCGCTACCACTGTGTGAATGTTGGTTCCTAGTCGCTTTAATAAAGCTTTAATAAAGATTATAAGGTATGAATGTTATGGAACTTTTTAAAAAAACAATATAATATAAAATCTATCTGAATCCATTATTTGGAGTTTATATGATATACAATCTGTGGCAATCTCTGCTGTGAATTCTATTGTATTCCTCATACAATTAGTCTTTCTAGTTGTTTAGTTCTGTTCTCTGAGATCCCACAACAGATACTGATCCCAGTTGACTATATTCATTATAATATATATATATACCAAATATATGTATTTATATACAAATAAAGGGACTATATCTGTCATTACTTAACTCCATCCCCCCACCATCTCTACTCTAAAATTTCTGCAAACACTCGGGATGGAGAGACCATTCTCCCAGATAAAAGGATTGTCTGCTGAGGAAATCCGCTTCCAAGTTGTCCACACCCGGAATGTGGATCGCTGACAGCGAAAAAATGCGGGTCTCCCCCACACCAGAATCAGAGATACTTCCCTCAAAACTAGGGAGCTTCTCGTTCCCCCCTGATGGTTGATGTAAGCCACCGAGGATATATTGTTTGATTGGAATCTGATTAACTGGGATGAACCCAGCAGAGGCCAAGCCTTCAGAGCATTGTATATGGAGGGAGATTTAGCTCCTGAGACCAGAGGCCCTGTGCCTTCCTGGCACCCCAAACAGCTCCCCATCCTGACAGACTTGCAACCGTAGTCACAATCACCCAGAATGGTCTTGAGACGAACGTCCCTCAGGACAAGTGATCCGGACAAAACCACCAAGAGAGTGATTCTTCCGATTGGTTGTCCAGAGAAATCTGGTGAGACAGATCCGAATGATCGCCGTTCCACTAGTTCAGCATGCACAGTTGCAACAGTCTGAGGTGAAACCTGGAAAAGGAAATGATGTTCAAGCTGGACGCCATGAGACCAATCCCCTCCATACACCGAGCCACAGAAGGCCTTAAAGGGACACTGTAACCAAAATTTTTCTTTCATGATTCAGATTGTGGATGAAATTTTAAGCAACTTTCTAATTTACTCCGATTATAACATTTTCTTCATTCTCTTGGTATCTTTATTTGAAATGCAAGAATCTAAGTTTAGATGCCGGCCCATTTTTGGTGAACAACCTGGGTTGTCCTTGCTGATTGGTGGATAAATTCATCCACCAATAAAAAAAGTGCTGTCCATAGTACTGAACCCAAAAAAGCTTAGATGCCTTCTTTTTCAAATAAAGATAGCAAGAGAACGAAGAAAAAATGATAATAGGAGTAAATTAGAAAGTTGCTTAAAATTGCATGCTCTTTCTGAATTACAAAAGAAAAATTTTGGGTTCAGTGTCCCTTTAAGGAGATCTGGAGGGCAAGACATATTGAAGCTAGCTTGCAACATCTCTGGTCTGTTAGAAATACTCTCATGTCTATGGAGACTATTCTAGTACCCGATAATTCTACCCTGATTGTACTCTGGGAAGGAGTGCAATATGTAACCTTTCAGTTGTGCTTAGCAGGGCGAGGTAAAGCATTAAAGGCCGCAGACACCGCAGTCTGAACTGGGCAGTAACGTCTGATGAAAAAAGGACTCCTCCAGATGGAGGATCAGCAATGCTACGGGAAAACTGCATGTGTAGACATATAAGAATGTAGGGTACGCACCTCACTGGACGACAACTCCTCAGGTGGCCGGCTCTGTGGTATCAAACATGTTTGATATTATCACATTATCAAGGCATATGGAACATAATTGAGAGGGCGGAACTAAGGCCTCCTCACCATATAAACAGGAATTGCTCATTAGGAATAGAGGGAGTGCCCTCTAAAGTAACAGAATCCTCCATCGCTAGTGCAATAACTGGAGAACTAGAAAAATAAAACATTTTATTTTATTAAAAAAAACGGCACCCTTATACCCCAATGGCTGGGGCACTCACCACCTCCTATGACCCAGACAGTACAGAGATTCAGGAAAAAGGGAATGAATCACATGGTGCACAATGCAAGACCGTCACTGCTATGAGAAAGCGCGCCAAGCTTATAAGCTGCATGGCTCTCAAAGTGAAAGTGAAACCTGTATATTCCATAACAGCCTATGAGCCCATAACATCTCGCCCATAAAAGCAGCATAAAATCAAATAAACATATAAGATTAAATTTAGTAACGGAGGGGAAGCAATCGCTATGAGCTTATTTTAAGACAAAAGGTGACCAACCGGTTGGCTTCTAGGCTAATACTGGTATGGTCTTTGAATATATCAAATATATGGTGCAGACCCTTATGTAGAATAAATGAGTTTACATAGAAAGAATAAATCCTGGACAGGAAATACAAAAGACCAGGATGAAAGACAGGGAATTCAGCACTCTTTTACAAAATTAAACTAAAGCTCAAAAACCTTATTCAAAATGTGTCAGCCTCCAAGGCTTGTGTAGCTGCAAAGGAGAGAACTCTCTGGCACTTACTGTAAATTACATATATATATACAAAGATAGAAAAACGCAAAAAGACCCAATTGGTAGATATGATCTCTTTATATGAATATCAAATAGCATAAAAAATACAACATATTATGTTACAAACCTGACCGGTCAGGGGATAGTGTCTATACCCAAACAGAAATTATAAACATGATATGTGGTTATTTTCACAGGCCTGTGGAGCCATGTGTGTAAACTGCAGGATAAGAATGGGGGACAATAATTTGACTACTACACCCTACTGCTTGCGGCACCTTAGTATGTAAGGCTATATGCCGGGCAGATTACAATATGGGATCTAAGTAGTTACAGTTAGTGTACCCCAACACCTATGCAGAAGTATTGATGTACTTAAAGACTGATAGCACATATACATGTAACTATAAGATATATTTGTGGGGGACTGAAATACAAGCTACTACACCCAGCTGCTTACGGCACCTTATAGAGTTAAGGCAAAATGCCGGGCAGGTATATGAATGGGATCTAAGTAGGTTGTGGTGCCGTGCCCCAAAATATGTACAAATATCTTATTGTCATGCAAACAAACAATTTAGCACAGTAGTATACAGCCGGCCTCGCTGAGTAATTACTTAGAGGCAGCTACTCTTGCTATCGAGTGAGAATGTCCCTTTGGAGAAAGGTTATGCAAGCTGAAAAGTTAGCCATGAAGCAAATACAAATAATTGCAGAAAGCACAAGGTTTAGCCTCCGTGTTGTGTGGTATTAGTAAGCTTCAAGCGCATATTAGTAGCATTTCTTCAGGGAGTGTTAAAAGTATACTCTCTCAACAGGGTATCATCATCCAAGACAGTCAGTAGGCAGCCTATTAATCAGGCAGTGACAAGGTAGTATACGACCTGTTTCCTTTAAAGTTGTTTCTGTGACTGACTCTTAGGAGATGAGCCTCATTGGGTGTTCAGGAACTCCATTCTAGAAATCCAACAGATATGTTTGTTTGCAGCGTGTCTGTTCCGTGTATTCGACACCTATCACATGCTCCGGTCAGCTTGTCCAATGCCGACGCGCGTTTCACCCGCTAGGTGTGTCGGGCTTCGTCAGGCCCTGACGAAGCCCGACACACCTAGCGGGTGAAACGCGCGTCGGCATTGGACAAGCTGACCGGAGCATGTGATAGGTGTCGAATACACGGAACAGACACGCTGCAAACAAACATATCTGTTGGATTTCTAGAATGGAGTTCCTGAACACCCAATGAGGCTCATCTCCTAAGAGTCAGTCACAGAAACAACTTTAAAGGAAACAGGTCGTATACTACCTTGTCACTGCCTGATTAATAGGCTGCCTACTGACTGTCTTGGATGATGATACCCTGTTGAGAGAGTATACTTTTAACACTCCCTGAAGAAATGCTACTAATATGCGCTTGAAGCTTACTAATACCACACAACACGGAGGCTAAACCTTGTGCTTTCTGCAATTATTTGTATTTGCTTCATGGCTAACTTTTCAGCTTGCATAACCTTTCTCCAAAGGGACATTCTCACTCGATAGCAAGAGTAGCTGCCTCTAAGTAATTACTCAGCGAGGCTGGCTGTATACTACTGTGCTAAATTGTTTGTTTGCATGACAATAAGATATTTGTACATATTTTGGGGCACGGCACCACAACCTACTTAGATCCCATTCATATACCTGCCCGGCATTTTGCCTTAACTCTATAAGGTGCCGTAAGCAGCTGGGTGTAGTAGCTTGTATTTCAGTCCCCCACAAATATATCTTATAGTTACATGTATATGTGCTATCAGTCTTTAAGTACATCAATACTTCTGCATAGGTGTTGGGGTACACTAACTGTAACTACTTAGATCCCATATTGTAATCTGCCCGGCATATAGCCTTACATACTAAGGTGCCGCAAGCAGTAGGGTGTAGTAGTCAAATTATTGTCCCCCATTCTTATCCTGCAGTTTACACACATGGCTCCACAGGCCTGTGAAAATAACCACATATCATGTTTATAATTTCTGTTTGGGTATAGACACTATCCCCTGACCGGTCAGGTTTGTAACATAATATGTTGTATTTTTTATGCTATTTGATATTCATATAAAGAGATCATATCTACCAATTGGGTCTTTTTGCGTTTTTCTATCTTTGTATATATATATGTAATTTACAGTAAGTGCCAGAGAGTTCTCTCCTTTGCAGCTACACAAGCCTTGGAGGCTGACACATTTTGAATAAGGTTTTTGAGCTTTAGTTTAATTTTGTAAAAGAGTGCTGAATTCCCTGTCTTTCATCCTGGTCTTTTGTATTTCCTGTCCAGGATTTATTCTTTCTATGTAAACTCATTTAAACATATAAGATTATTTCCCCCTGTTCAATAATCTCCCTAAGAAGATATTAACCCTTGATTCTATACAGATAAAAGAAATCACACTGTGACCCTGTTTTCTTGCGTCATCATACATGTATAAAATATGAAACGATCTTACCAGAATCTATGCCGTGGAATAGGAACACGGCCCTTCAAGTGCGACAGATAGTAGCATCGCTTCTGACATGGGCCCATATTTATCAAGGTCTGGCGGAACTGATCCGACACTGCGGATCAGGTCCACCAGACCTTGCTGAATACGGCGAGCAATACGCTCGCCGTATTCAGTATTGCACCAGCAGCTCACAAGATGGGCCGCCAGCAGGGGGGTGTCAATCAACCCGATCGTACTCTATCGGGTTGATTTCCGGCGATGTCTGTCCGCCTGCTCATAGCAGGCGGACAGGTTATGGAGCAGTGGTCTTTGTGACCGCTGCTTTATAACTGCTTTTCATCCATAAGAGACTACTTATCATCCATAAGAGACTACTCTGAAATCTTCTAACACTTCTCTGCCAACCTCCTGTGACGAAAGGCAAAGAATGACTGGGGTAGTGGGGGAGGTATTTAAGCCTTTGGCTGGGGTGTCTTTGCCTCCTCCTGGTTGCCAGGTTCAGTATTTCCCACAAGTAAGGAATGCAGCTGTGGACTCTTCCCATATTAAGATGGAAAGAGCTGTTTAATTTAGGGCAATGCCTTACAAAAGGCCCTTTTAAGGGCTATTGGTAGTTTAGCATTAGATTAGGGGGTGTTTTTATTGGGGGGGGGCTTTTTAGGTTTATTTTATGCAATGTTAGACTTTTTTATTTTTGTAATCTTAGATTATTTTTTTTATTTTTAAGTATATTAGCTTTTTTATTTTAATTGTTTGTAATTTAGTATTTTTTAATTTAGTAATTGCGGTTAATTTAGGGGGTGTTAGGTTAGAGGTCTTAGTAATTTAGTTATTTGTGTTGTGGGGGTTTGGCGGATTAGGGGTTAATAGATTTATTAGGTTTGTTGCGATATGGGTTAATGGCAGATTAGGGGTTAATAGGTTATTAAATTATATTGCGTTGTGAGGTGATGGCGGTTTAGGGGTTAATCACTTTATTAGGTATATAGTGTTGTGAGGGGCTGGCGGATTAGGGGTAAATAGGTTAATTAGATGTTTTGCGATGTGGGGGTTGGCGGATTAGGGGTTATTATAGTTTATTAGTTATTGCGGTGGGGGTTGGCGGTTGACAGGTAGATAGATATTGCGCATGCGTTAGGTGTTAGTTATTTTCAGGAGGTAGATAGATATTGTGCATGCTTTAGGTGTTAGTTACTATTTTCAGGGGTTACGGTGCTCACATACTCATCACAAGTCTTGCTGCGCCTGCCTATGTGTGGCGAGGTGAAAATGGAGTAAAATTTCTGCATTTTCTCCGCGTAAGTCCTTGTGCTAAATATATGATACCGATTCGCGACATGGTTCTATGTTAGCTTATGGGAGTAAAAATTACGGCCGACGGGTGAAACATACGCACCACATTTATATGTGGCCCTGTATATGTGATACCAAAATCGCGTAAAAACCGGCGTCATTGGCTTTTGCGGGGCAACACCACTTATGTAATCTTGCCCCTGGTGTGTAACCGAGCCACTCAAAATGAAGGTGAGAGAAGGCTCAATTAGCTAATCACAGTTGGGCTATGTGTTTATGCACCATTTATCTTCATGTGAAACAATATGTTTGTGTGTGCACTGAGCCTGTGTAATGTGTGTTTCTAGCGTGTTTGGGTGTATATATATACAGTATATGTGTGTGTGTGTGTGTGTATGTGTGTGTGTATATATATATATATATATATATATATATATATATATATACTGTCCTCTTGGCCAGGGTTCAGCAACCTTGGGCCCCCAGATGTATTGGAACTACTTTTTTAGATGCTGCTCACAAACATTTATTTTTTTAGGAGAACTAGCAGATTGAAACTATACAATGATTTATGTATATACCATAATATATAAGGACATATAAGGAATGTGCAAAAAAAAAAAGTGTAAAAATAGCAATTTTAAAGTAAAATTTTAATAAATGCAAATTTTATTAATTCTAGTTATCACTATTACCACAGGTGATTGCCTTTCAAACAGTGGATCTTAGGGGTTTCTATGACATAAGGGAACTTAGATTGAGGGGACCCTTAAGCCACGGGTCGACAAATCTGTTTAAATTGTAGGAGCCAGGAAGAACAGTGGTATTTGTATATAGATATATGAAGACTAACCAAAAGGTTAGGAACCAGAGGTGAAATTCTTGGAGCCAGTGTTTTCTGTCTGAAACCCAAAGGTTAACTTTCATGATTATGTATGTCCCTTTAAGGTCTGTTTATCAACTCTGTATGTTAATTTTATAACATTTTGCTGTGAAGATGGGGCATGTTATTTCTGCAGACACAAATTCACAGTTTTGAGACCTACAAAACCAATAATATGTGATACTATCTTCAAGATAGAACAATTGTCCAAAATAAACCTTTGGGAGGGCATGACATTGTTACTGGATTAATGGAATTAATTTCTCAAAAGAAACATTACAGCCATGAATATACAAGATCTTGCTATATAATTAAAAACTAATCTATATTTCAGGGTGAATAACCTTTTGATTATAATGCCTTTTAAAGCGATATGAAAACCACATTTTTTTTCTTTCATGATTCAGATTGATCATGTAATTTTAAGCAACTTTCTAAATTACTCCTATTATCAATTTTTATTTATTTTCTTGGTATCTTTATGTGAAAGAGCAGAAATGTATAAACTTAGAAACCAGACCATTTTGGTTCAGCACCCTGGATAGCGCTTGCTGATTGGTGGCTTCCTTTACCCACCAATCGGCAAGCGCTACCCAGGTACTGAACCAAAATTGGGCCGGCTCCTAAGCTTACATTCCTGCTTTTTCAAATAAAGATACCAAGATAACAAAGACAAATTGATAATAGGAGCAAATTAGAAAGTTGCTTAAAATTGCATGCACTATATGAATCATGAAATAAAAAAGTTGGGTTTCATATCTCTTTAAATAGAAACTATCTTTAGATAGCTTTTTCCTCAAAAAGCATTTTATTTTAAAAATCCTATTTAAATAAAAAAAAATTTTTTTGATTTAAAGCAAAATAATCTTTGATTTTTATCCACCTTGGGGTTTAAACCTTGTTATACCTCTACAACCACTACTTTTTTCACCAAAAAGCACCTAGTAGACAATAAACTTTATCTGCATGTCAATTTTCCTAAAGATTGGTACAGTGGTTTGTGCTGCCGGTAATTGTTTTCAGTGTAAAGAAATGTGGAAAAGTATATTTTTCAAGAATACTCAAAATACCAATTTACTACAAATTTCCAGAAAATTTGAAATTATTCTAGTTCAATGTCTGCATGCTGCATTTCAGAAAGATTTGGGTTGCAGTTTTTGCTGTAGGTATATTTCTTCCTAACATTTAGATTTTTTTTCTCACATGACGCCTACCTAGGTATTTCTTCAACAAATACAGGGAGTGCAGAATTATTAGGCAAATTAGTATTTTGACCACATCATCCTCTTTATGCATGTTGTCTTACTCCAAGCTATATAGGCTCGAAAGCCTACTACCAATTAAGCATATTAGGTGATGTGCATCTCTGTAATGATAAGGGGTGTGGTCTAATGACATCAACACCCTATATCAGGTGTGCATAATTATTAGGCAACTTCCTTTCCTTTGGCAAAATGGGTCAAAAGAAGGACTTGACAGGCTCAGAAAAGTAAAAAATAGTGAGATATCTTGCAGAGGGATGCAGCACTCTTAAAATTGCAAAGCTTCTGAAGCGTGATCATCGAACAATCAAGCGTTTCATTCAAAATAGTCAACAGGGTCGCAAGAAGCGTGTGGAAAAACCAAGGCACAAAATAACTACCCGTGAACTGAGAAAAGTCAAGCGTGCAGCTGCCAAGATGCCACTTGCCACCAGTTTGGCCATATTTCAGAGCTGCAACATCACTGGAGTGCCCAAAAGCACAAGGTGTGCAATACTCAGAGACATGGCCAAGGTAAGAAAGGCTGAAAGACGACCACCACTGAACAAGACACACAAGCTGAAACGTCAAGACTGGGCCAAGAAATATCTCAAGACTGATTTTTCTAAGGTTTTATGGACTGATGAAATGAGAGTGAGTCTTGATGGGCCAGATGGATGAGCCCGTGGCTGGATTGGTAAAGGGCAGAGAGCTCCAGTCCGACTCAGACGCCAGCAAGGTGGAGGTGGAGTACTGGTTTGGGCTGGTATCATCAAAGATGAGCTTGTGGGGCCTTTTCGGGTTGAGGATGGAGTCAAGCTCAACTCCCAGTCCTACTGCCAGTTTCTGGAAGACACCTTCTTCAAGCAGTGGTACAGGAAGAAGTCTGCATCCTTCAAGAAAAACATGATTTTCATGCAGGACAATGCTCCATCACACGCGTCCAAGTACTCCACAGCGTGGCTGGCAAGAAAGGGTATAAAAGAAGAATATCTAATGACATGGCCTTCTTGTTCACCTGATCTGAACCCCATTGAGAACCTGTGGTCCATCATCAAATGTGAGATTTACAAGGAGGGAAAACAGTACACCTCTCTGAACAGTGTCTGGGAGGCTGTGGTTGCTGCTGCACGCAGGGCCGGTGCTAGGATTTTTGGTTACACAGGCGAAGATACATTTTGCCGCCCCCCCCCCCCCCAAAAAAAAAAATATAATTGTGTATATATATATATATATATATATATATATATATATATATACACACACATATACACAAACTGCAATTGTTGCTTCTTAACAAAATGTTCTATTGATGTGTTAAAGGGACATGAAACCCCAAATTTTTCTTTCATGATTCAGGTAGAACATATAATTTTAAATAACTTTCCAATTTACTTCTACTATCAATTTTGCTTAATTATCATGGTATACTTTTTTGAAGGAGCAGTGATGCACTACTGGGAGCTAGCTGTTCACATCAGTAAGCCAATGATAAGTGGTATATATGTGCAGCCACCAATCAGCAGCTAGCTTTCAGCTCCTTAGTCTTCCTATGTATTCATTTCAATAAAGGATACCAAGAAAACAAAGCAATGTAGATAAAAGAAGTACATTTAAAATTCTATGCTCTTTTTGAATCATGAAAGAAAATGACTGAGGAAGGGGACGGTTGGCTCCCCAAAACGTCACTACACAAAATACATTTTTGTTGCTATAAGTCCAGAGAGTGCGGTTCCATACTTTTGAAATTGAATATTTACACTCCTGACACCCTGGCTCTTTATATGTAAGGTGAGAGTGCAAATCCCTATGAACTTAGTATATATATATATATATATATATATATATATATATATATATATATATATATATATATATATATATATATGTTAGTGTAGAATTTATTATATACAAAGATGGGTAGAGAAGTCACATAAAATTTATCAATAGTTAAAAGGTTGGACACATATATTCAAAATTTAGGAGCCAGATAGTTTTCAGGGTATGTATATAAATTTTATATATTTATATAAAATATGGAAGAAGCTATATTGCATAAAACATAACAAATGTTTTAAACAAGACCACTAATACTGTAAATGAACATGGGATTATTTTAACACTCAATGTGACATACAGTAAGTGTTAACAACTCATGCAGATTTATAGCATTTTTTTTTTAACCAAGTAAGGGATAAGGGCAGCCAAGTAGTTAAACAAGTGTTTGGAGAGGCTTCTGATTACATAAGTAACTTGATAAGTATTTCACAGGGAAAAATTATTTACAGCCTGTCCCTGCCTTTTTCACACAGCACATTTTCTACAAACATTTAAAAAAGAAAACAAAAAACTCTGAAATATATATACACATTTATAGCTCAAAGCTAAAGCAAATAACTCAGTCACTGTTTTTGTATAATAAATGATTTTAGCTTAAATTCAAAACTGACAAGTCTTTGCATCCCCCTTAGTCCTTTCCCCACTGTTTATAACACCCAGAGTAGTAAAGGAAATGTGAAAGGAATGCAATAAAAGTGGTGAGGTCAAGACCCAGTAAAGAGGCAGACTGCTGAGATTGCTATTGGTCCCTACCTGTCATTCTGTTATCTCACACAGAATAGCAGTGGAGGGGGAGAATTAACACGGCAGCTAAAACATCATAACCCTCCGTGTTGGAAGCCCAGCCCCTGGTGCAATCTGGTTTGGCTGCGGCAGATTTGTTACACAGACATAAATCACAGATCTGTGTGCTGAATGTCAGTGACAACTTCAAGTAGGGAGAAGTGCAGCTGTAACCCATGTACAGTACTTCTCCCTAGGTAAAGCATACACACAAAAAAAATTTCTAGACACAACTCCAGGCTCCAGCGCATTGGATAATTAAACCCTGCTAACGGCACACAATTATTACAAGCAGCACACTCACCCATCTTCACTGCACAGTCAGTGACCCTGCTAATGGCACAAGTATTACAAGCAGGCTGTGAGTGACTATCCAGGAGTGCCAGTGACACGCCGCCAGCCATAGAACTAGCCCGAGCCTCCACTGGGTACCCTCCCTGCTCTATTTACCCAGCACTGTCTGCTTGTTCCCTGGCTGCTGTAGTGGCGCCCTTGCAGATAATTAGACAATCTGACATCACATATCAAGAGTTTTTAGCATGTATGTAGTAAATCACTTACTAAGTCTGAGTCAGTGGCACGCCACACTGATTTTTTGATTTTCCATTTTCCTTCTGAACTGAACCTGAACGGGCGCATCCTCACTCACTGTGCTGTCACAGTCACACTCACAGACTGTCCACTAAGACAACTGACGGACAGAGAGAGTCCACAGTTAAAGTTATTTAGCGCCAGTCTCTGCCCACACTCACTAAGAGACCAGGAAGTAGCAGGCGCAGCACCACAACCTCGTCATCACAACACTTGCACAGTGCGCGGCGCGCCAGAAATATGTTAGAAGCCAAATAGAAATTAAACCCAATAAAAATTAAAAAATGTAAATGTTAAAATGTATAACAACAATACAGCTCGGGGGGGGGGCAATGCGGAACAGGACAGGCACTCTCCCCGCCCTGGGACAGCGAGACAGAATTCAGAAAGTGTAAAATAAAAATTTAAAAAAAAACATAGTTACAGTGTTGCGCTCCAATATTGCGCCCCCCTGCTTGGACGCCCTAAGGCAGCTGCCTAAGTGGCCTGTATGCAAGCGCCGGCCCTGGCTGCACGCAATGTTGATGGTGAACAGATCAAAACACTGACAGAATCCATGGATGGCAGGCTTTTGAGTGTCCTTGCAAAGAAAGGTGGCTATATTGGTCACTGATTTGTTTTTGTTTTGTTTTTGAATGTCAGAAATGTATATTTGTGAATGTTGAGATGTTATATTGGTTTCACTGGTAAAAATAAATAATTGAAATGGGTATATATTTGTTTTTTGTTAAGTTGCCTAATAATTATGCACCTGCACACACAGATATCCCCCTAAAATAGCTATAACTAAAAACAAACTAAAAACTACTTCCAAAACTATTCAGCTTTGATATTAATGAGTTTTTTGGGTTCATTGAGAACATGGTTGTTGTTCAATAATAAAATTAATCTTCAAAAATACAACTTGCCTAATAATTCTGCACTCCCTGTAATAACCATGGTAACAAAGAAAATTTGCTAATAGAAGTAAATTGGAAACTATTTAAAAAAATGTTTACTCTGTCTACATCAAAAAAGAAAAAACGTTTGGTTTTATATCCCTTTTATAACTCCAAAATTACTTGACGAACTTGGTTTAAATTTTCAGTTACTGGTGACGCCCACAAAACTGCCAAGCCCAATGAATTTACAACCACCTAAAAAAAACAAAAAAACATTGTTTAGAATTGAACAGTGGTGGTGAAGTTGTGTCCTTGTGTTCTTTAACCCCTTTACGCCATTAGGACATTCAATGCCGTCCTAACAGCGCTGGTCTTTAATGCTGTTATTACGACAAGGAATTTCCTACCTTATATGGCGTCCTGCAGCCTCCTCCGTTTAGGTAATGAAAAATCGGACTGGGGGGCATGCCTAGCAGCGTAAGCAGTCCCCCATGATCCGACCTTGAAATCACATGATCACATTGACAATCACGTAAATTTAATTTGCCAGCAGCCATTTGCATCTTTGTTCTGATGTAAGCACTTGCCCCCCCGGCATGAAGGGGTTAAAGATACCATTTATTTTGGACTTTAACTAGATGTAAATACTGGACTGTTTTTTTTTTCTCCAACATAGGTGTGTCCGGTCCACGGCGTCATCCTTACTTGTGGGATATTCTCTTCCCCAACAGGAAATGGCAAAGAGCCCAGCAAAGCTGGTCACATGATCCCTCCTAGGCTCCGCCTACCCCAGTCATTCTCTTTGCCGTTGTACAGGCAACATCTCCACGGAGATGGCTTAGAGTTTTTTAGTGTTTAACTGTAGTTTTTATTATTCAATCAAGAGTTTGTTATTTTGAAATAGTGCTGGTATGTACTATTTACTCAGAAACAGAAAAGAGATGAAGATTTCTGTTTGTATGAGGAAAATGATTTTAGCAACCGTCACTAAAATCCATGGCTGTTCCACACAGGACTGTTGAGAGCAATTAACTTCAGTTGGGGGAACAGTGAGCAGTCTCTTGCTGCTTGAGGTATGACACATTCTAACAAGACGATGTAATGCTGGAAGCTGTCATTTTCCCTATGGGATCCGGTAAGCCATGTTTATTACGATCGTAAATAAGGGCTTCAAAAAGGGCTTATTAAGACTGTAGACTTTTTCTGGGCTAAATCGATTGATTATTAACACATATTTAGCCTTGAGGAATCATTTTATCTGGGCATTTTGATATAATAATATCGGCAGGCACTGTTTTAGACACCTTATTCTTTAGGGGCTTTCCCAAAGCATAGGCAGAGCCTCATTTTCGCGCCGGTGTTGCGCACTTGTTTTTGAGAGGCATGGCATGCAGTCGCATGTGAGAGGAGCTCTGATACTTAGAAAAGACTTTCTGAAGGCGTCATTTGGTATCGTATTCCCCTTGGGGCTTGGTTGGGTCTCAGCAAAGCAGATACCAGGGACTGTAAAGGGGTTAAAGTTCAAAACGGCTCCGGTTCCGTTATTTTAAGGGTTAAAGCTTCCAAATTTGGTGTGCAATACTTTTAAGGCTTTAAGACACTGTGGTGAAAATTTGGTGAATTTTGAACAATTCCTTCATGTTTTTTCGCAATTGCAGTAATAAAGTGTGTTCAGTTTAAAATTTAAAGTGACAGTAACGGTTTTATTTTAAAACGTTTTTTGTACTTTGTTATCAAGTTTATGCCTGTTTAACATGTCTGAACTACCAGATAGACTGTGTTCTGAATGTGGGGAAGCCAGAATTCCTATTCATTTAAATAAATGTGATTTATGTGACAATGACAATGATGCCCAAGATGATTCCTCAAGTGAGGGGAGTAAGCATGGTACTGCATCATTCCCTCCTTCGTCTACACGAGTCTTGCCCACTCAGGAGGCCCCTAGTACATCTAGCGCGCCAATACTCCTTACTATGCAACAATTAACGGCTGTAATGGATAATTCTGTCAAAAACATTTTAGCCAAAATGAACACTTATCAGCGTAAGCGCGACTGCTCTGTTTTAGATACTGAAGAGCATGACGACGCTGATAATAATATTTCTGAAGGGCCCCTAACCCAGTCTGATGGGGCCAGGGAGGTTTTGTCTGAGGGAGAAATTACTGATTCAGGGAACATTTCTCAACAAGCTGAACCTGATGTGATTGCATTTAAATTTAAATTTAACATCTCCGCATTCTGCTTAAGGAGGTATTATCCACTCTGGATGATTTTGACAAGTTGGTCATCCCAGAGAAACTATGTAAAATGGACAGAATCAATGCTCTCAAATTGGCTAATTCTTTCACCCTAGACGCCACTTTGCAATTGGCTAGGTTAGCGGCTAAGAATTCTGGGTTTGCTATTGTGGCGCGCAGAGCGCTTTGGTTGAAATCTTGGTCGGCTGATGCGTCTTCCAAGAACAAGCTACTTAACATTCCTTTCAAGGGGAAAACGCTGTTTGGCCCTGACTTGAAAGAGATTATCTCTGATATCACTGGGGGTAAGGGCCACGCCCTTCCTCAGGATCGGCCTTTCAAGGCAAAAAATAAACCTAATTTTCGTCCCTTTCGTAGAAACGGACCAGCCCAAGGTGCTACGTCCTCTAAGCAAGAGGGTAATTCTTCTCAAGCCAAGCCAGCTTGGAGACCAATGCAAGGCTGGAACAAGGGAAAGCAGGCCAAGAAACCTGCCACTGCTACCAAGACAGCATGAAATGTTGGCCCCCGATCCGGGACCGGATCTGGTGGGGGGCAGACTCTCTCTCTTCGCTCAGGCTTGGGCAAGAGATGTTCTGGATCCTTGGGCGCTAGAAATAGTCTCCCAAGGTTATCTTCTGGAATTCAAGGGACTTCCCCCAAGGGGGAGGTTCCACAGGTCTCAGTTGTCTTCAGACCACATAAAAAGACAGGCATTCTTACATTGTGTAGAAGACCTGTTAAAAATGGGAGTGATTCATCCTGTTCCATTAAGAGAACAAGGGATGGGGTTCTACTCCAATCTGTTTATAGTTCCCAAGAAAGAGGGAACGTTCAGACCAATCTTAGATCTCAAGATCTTAAACAAGTTTCTCAAGGTTCCATCGTTCAAGATGGAAACCATTCGAACAATTCTTCCTTCCATCCAGGAAGGTCAATTCATGACCACGGTGGATTTAAAGGATGCGTATCTACATATTCCTATCCACAAGGAACATCATCGGTTCCTGAGGTTCGCATTCCTGGACAAACATTACCAGTTCGTGGCGCTTCCTTTCGGATTAGCCACTGCTCCAAGGATTTTCACAAAGGTACTAGGGTCCCTTCTAGCTGTGCTAAGACCAAGGGGCATTGCTGTAGTACCTTACTTGGACGACATTCTGATTCAAGCGTCGTCCCTTCCCCAAGCAAAGGCTCACACGGACATTGTCCTGGCCTTTCTCAGATCTCACGGATGGAAAGTGAACGTGGAAAAGAGTTCTCTATCTCCGTCAACAAGGGTTCCCTTCTTGGGAACCATAATAGACTCCTTAGAAATGAGGATTTTTCTGACAGAGGCCAGAAAAACAAAACTTCTAGACTCTTGTCGGATACTTCATTCCGTTCCTCTTCCTTCCATAGCTCAGTGCATGGAAGTGATCGGGTTGATGGTAGCGGCAATGGACATAGTTCCTTTTGCACGCATTCATCTAAGACCATTACAACTGTGCATGCTCAGTCAGTGGAATGGGGACTATACAGACTTGTCTCCGAAGATACAAGTAAATCAGAGGACCAGAGACTCACTCCGTTGGTGGCTGTCCCTGGACAACCTGTCACGAGGGATGACATTCCGCAGACCAGAGTGGGTCATTGTCACGACCGACGCCAGTCTGATGGGCTGGGGCGCGGTCTGGGGATCCCTGAAAGCTCAGGGTCTTTGGTCTCGGGAAGAATCTCTTCTACCGATAAATATTCTGGAACTGAGAGCGATATTCAATGCTCTCAAGGCTTGGCCTCAGCTAGCGAGGGCCAAGTTCATACGGTTTCAATCAGACAACATGACAACTGTTGCGTACATCAACCATCAGGGGGGAACAA
This sequence comes from Bombina bombina, assembly GCF_027579735.1. NCBI lineage: Eukaryota > Metazoa > Chordata > Amphibia > Anura > Bombinatoridae > Bombina > Bombina bombina. Next base: position 888,022,423 of record NC_069502.1, read on the forward strand.
GGAGTTCCCTGGCGATGGAAGAAGTGACCAAAATCATTCTATGGGCGGAGTTTCACTCCTGCCACCTGTCTGCTATCCACATCCCAGGAGTGGAAAATTGGGAAGCGGATTTTCTGAGTCGTCAGACATTGCATCCGGGGGAGTGGGAACTCCATCCGGAAATCTTTGCCCAAGTCACTCAGCTGTGGGGCATTCCAGACATGGATCTGATGGCCTCTCGTCAGAACTTCAAAGTTCCTTGCTACGGGTCCAGATCCAGGGATCCCAAGGCGGCTCTAGTGGATGCACTAGTAGCACCTTGGACCTTCAAACTAGCTTATGTGTTCCCGCCGTTTCCTCTCATCCCCAGGCTGGTAGCCAGGATCAATCAGGAGAGGGCGTCGGTGATCTTGATAGCTCCTGCGTGGCCACGCAGGACTTGGTATGCAGATCTGGTGAATATGTCATCGGCTCCACCTTGGAAGCTACCTTTGAGACGAGACCTTCTTGTTCAGGGTCCGTTCGAACATCCGAATCTGGTTTCACTCCAGCTGACTGCTTGGAGATTGAACGCTTGATCTTATCGAAGCGAGGGTTCTCAGATCCTGTTATCGATACTCTTGTTCAGGCCAGAAAGCCTGTAACTAGAAAGATTTACCACAAAATTTGGAAAAAATATATCTGTTGGTGTGAATCTAAAGGATTCCCTTGGGACAAGGTTAAGATTCCTAGGATTCTATCCTTCCTTCAAGAAGGATTGGAAAAAGGTTTATCTGCAAGTTCCCTGAAGGGACAGATTTCTGCCTTGTCTGTGTTACTTCACAAAAAGCTGGCCGCTGTGCCAGATGTTCAAGCTTTTGTTCAGGCTCTGGTTAGAATTAAGCCTGTTTACAAACCTTTGACTCCTCCTTGGAGTCTCAATTTAGTTCTTTCAGTTCTTCAGGGGGTTCCGTTTGAACCCTTGCATTCCGTTGATATTAAGTTATTATCTTGGAAAGTTTTGTTTTTAGTTGCAATTTCTTCTGCTAGAAGAGTTTCAGAATTATCTGCTCTGCAGTGTTCTCCTCCTTATCTGGTGTTCCATGCAGATAAGGTGGTTTTACGTACTAAACCTGGTTTTCTTCCAAAAGTTGTTTCTAACAAAAACATTAACCAGGAGATTATCGTACCTTCTCTGTGTCCGAAACCAGTTTCGAAGAAGGAACGTTTGTTGCACAATTTGGATGTTGTTCGCGCTCTAAAATTCTATTTAGATGCTACAAAGGATTTTAGACAAACATCTTCCTTGTTTGTTGTTTATTCCGGTAAAAGGAGAGGTCAAAAAGCAACCTCTACCTCTCTCTCTTTTTGGATTAAAAGCATCATCAGATTGGCTTACGAGACTGCCGGACGGCAGCCTCCCGAAAGAATCACAGCTCATTCCACTAGGGCTGTGGCTTCCACATGGGCCTTCAAGAACGAGGCTTCTGTTGATCAGATATGTAGGGCAGCGACTTGGTCTTCACTGCACACTTTTACCAAATTTTACAAGTTTGATACTTTTGCTTCTTCTGAGGCTATTTTTGGGAGAAAGGTTTTGCAAGCCGTGGTGCCTTCCATTTAGGTGACCTGATTTGCTCCCTCCCTTCATCCGTGTCCTAAAGCTTTGGTATTGGTTCCCACAAGTAAGGATGACGCCGTGGACCGGACACACCTATGTTGGAGAAAACAGAATTTATGTTTACCTGATAAATTACTTTCTCCAACGGTGTGTCCGGTCCACGGCCCGCCCTGGTTTTTTTAATCAGGTCTGATAATGTATTTTCTTTAACTACAGTCACCACGGTACCATATGGTTTCTCCTATGCAAATATTCCTCCTTAACGTCGGTCGAATGACTGGGGTAGGCGGAGCCTAGGAGGGATCATGTGACCAGCTTTGCTGGGCTCTTTGCCATTTCCTGTTGGGGAAGAGAATATCCCACAAGTAAGGATGACGCCGTGGACCGGACACACCGTTGGAGAAAGTAATTTATCAGGTAAACATAAATTCTGTTTTTTGTTTTGTTCCCCCCCTCCAGATTGAGATCCATTTAATTACTGTAACTTGCAGTTCAACTAATTTATTATAGTATTTGCTTATCACTGAATCTTTTATTGTGTCAAAGCCTGCAGACATCATACCTATGATGTAGAAATATGATGTCATCACTTAGTTTATAATTGCGGTTTCTACTGCTTTTTCTAAAACCTATCAATGAGGGAGTTTAAGCTCCATTTCTGCTCTAGAGCAGTGTTTTTCTGTTCCAGTCCTCGGGACCCCTGACAGGCCAGATTTTCATGATATATGAACTAGAGCACAGGTGAAATAATCAGCTTAGTTAGTAAACATGGTTAGGCCTTTTATTCATCATCTACCATTTACACTTCCAAGAGCATTGTTCATTATAGTTTTTTATCAACATATATGATCAAGTATGTTTCACATATCATCTTGTCCTTGGCTGCTGAATATTAATACTAATAATTTACTAATAATTGTACTTATATCTTTTGTACTTATGGGCAGCGCTGTAGAATTTGTTGGCACTTTCTAAATAAAGTATAATAATAATATTTATTGCTACACCCCTAAAATAATTTCATATCATGGTATTGAAGGACAATAACCAAACGTGTTTATGGTGTTATTCAAAGCTTAAAACGTTTTAGGCTCAATAGAGTCCGATTATATTTTGGCTTCAGTTTTCTGATGATGCTGCATTTTTACGGTGGAAGATAAAAAAGAACCTCCTTTTCTGACTCAGCATATTCATACCCATGTATAAGTCTAGGTTTACCATTGATCAAAGACAAATATACAGCCTCCTGGCATTTACATTCCTTGCTCTATTCGTCCTTTTGTTGTTTGTAAATACTTTTTTTTTTAAGCTGAAGAACTTCTTCCTTAACATAATTAATGTCAGATTTGGGCGGCCAGGAGTTGAATGCTATTGCCAGCATGACAGTGGAGCTGCGGTAATCCAGCTTCAGTTCCTGATTAATGAGGTAAGTGCAGTCACTTTAATCTTTCCTCTGACATCATTGGCTTATACAATCTCTCTCTTTCAGCTCCTTTTGTTTTCTCTATTTATTTGAACTGTGTTTACACATCCATGCGCTCAATCATACGCACACATGCATATAAATATAACACATATAGATATAGAAAACGTTATATGTACCTGTGTATATGTATCTGCAAATTTTATATGAAATGTACAGTCAGGAATATTAAAGAGACAGGAATACTTTAAAGGGACACTAAACACAAATTGCACAGTACATGATTATAAACCTTCATAATTAAAAAATAATTTTGCAATGAATACTGCATCTTTGTTTTGTCAAATGAGTATATTGTTTTATGTTTATTATTTTCACTGATTTCCCTGTCCCCCCAGAACAAAAAGAACCCCTGCTAAGCAATCAGAAACTAATATTCAGTAGCCTGCACTCTTGTGTTCCCTTAATGTGGTTTAGTACTAATTCAACTTGGTTACTATTGCAAAGACTGATTTGTCTATTATGATTGTTAATGCAAAACTGATAATCCACCTTTTTAAAGCATGTGACACCATAGAAGCTTAGGGAGGGGGAGTAAACAAAAGCTCACATGAGTTGCCTTAAAGTATTAACCCAAGCCTCCCTGGGAGAAAGTGAAACACACATTTTTTAGATGTATTTTACCACCGGCTGCAAAATAAATAAATAATGTATATTGCAATAATGTTTCACTTGCAATAAGGAAACATTGTATGTGTTGTTGAATTTTCAAGGTTAATGATCATTTAAAGGGACAGTCAACACCCAATGCAACCTTAGATCAGGAATACAAGATGCAGCTGCACCGCATCGCAGGTTGATGAGCTCTAACGGTATTGGAGTAATCACCCAAAATACATATGTTTATTCCATGTAGATATGGCCGCCAAACTCCCCTCACTGTTACGTAGTAACTTTCTTTTTAATTGAATCCTCCAATCATAATCAAGTCCTCGGTTGGATTGTTAACACACATTCACAGAGAATTGCGCATGCACAATCGATTTGGAAGGACACAATCTAGCGTAATCACAGCAGCACTTACGATTTCAGCTTGCGTTTGCGAGTAGGCAGAAGATAATGCACATACGCATTATCAAATCAGCAACGTCGCCCTTTCGAACATGATCAAGCATGGAAAAGATTAGAGAAGGGGATGGAGGAGGGGAAGGAGTTTGGCAGCCATATCTACATGGAATAAATGTTTATATTTTGGGTGATTACTCCAATACCGTTAGAGCTCATCAACACGCAAAGCGGTGCAGCTGCATCTTCTATTCCTGATCTAAGGTATGGAGTTAAGTTACATCGGATGTTGACTGTCCCTTTAAGTTTAGGAGCCAAGGAAGACACACGCATAGATCTCTTTCTTTCTATCTCTCTCTCTCTCTCTCTCTCTCTCTCTCTCTCTCTGTGTGTGTGTATGTATGTGTGTGTGTATGTATGTATATGTATATATATATATATATATATATATATAATGTTTGTGTTATAGCTTTCACACCCCTTATCAAGTGCAATACAAAAAAAGAGTACAAGAAAAAAGCACATTGTAATATTGTTAACACATAAGGACTAAATGATCAACACAGCTTCTTCCTTCAAGATCCGGGCCCAAGTCTCTTTCTCGGAAAACCCCAAGGCAAAATAGCTATAAATATCTATAAATAAAATCATATGTGGGCCGCCTTGGAAAAGCTACAAACCGTAAGCTCATGCTATTAAAACTTTATTTTAGGATATATAGAATTGAATAAAGTGTGTATGTGTGTATGTATATATATATTTATATATTATCATAGACACACACACATGGGTACATACACATATAATATGTGTGTGTATGTATGTGTGTATATATAAATATATGTTTGTGATATATGTGTGTGTGTTTTACTGCATATTAATTCAAAATATATACCATTCATATATATATTTTGTCCATAAAGACTCATCTCAACTGACAATTACTGATTCCTCTATTATATTGGACTTAACATGTATACAAATTGTTTGTAGCTGCGCAGAAGTATTTTGATTTTTCTCTTTCATTACCATTCATTACAGTGTCAGGGGTACACTTATTATCTCCACTTCTTGCTGCACTCCCATACACACTATCATTTTATTGTAGTTGTGGCAATTACCAACACTACTACCAATACTGGTAATTTATCACACCTATTTGCACCTTAGGTGCTGGGCTACCTATACCAGTGTTCCTTCTAGAGCGCTGGTGATTTTTTCTTGCTTTACATATATATATTTTACTTTATTTTTATTTTATTTTTTCCTTGTACAATGCTGAATATCTGAGCACTGTTTTAACTCTCGATCTTACTCAGTCCTGATTTGCAGCTATAACTGTTGGAGCCTCTTCCAATCAGCAGTCCTTGAAGCATATTTCACTATAAGCTTTCTCAAGAGGATTAAAGAGGTGTTGGCTTAGTCTCTGTTTATACTTTGTATAACTTAATACCAGATAATATCCCTCAATCAAGCAAACAGTTACTGCTAATGTTTGTGAATATAGTTGTTACTGTAATGCAAAGTAAATAATGTTTCATGAATATATATATATATATATATATATATCCAATCTTAAAAATAAATAACTAAATGATAATTATAGTAGCTATGTTAAATAACCAATAATTTAATAATATATATTTTTTAAAAAAAATTACACAAATTATATATCAATATTAGACCCCTTATTTATAATTAAATGTCTAAATGTGTTAAAATAATACAAAAATATATAATTATTCTTAATATAGTTCCTATGCATTTATTTGTTTCTACATTAAATAAGAATCAACATATTTGTGTGTTGCGCTTTTTGTCTAATAAATCCAACTCAGACCACAGGCATTTTAGTAAAATTAATTCCGAAAATTAATAAATGCTTATACCTACTTTTTTCATTACCTTGCCAAAATAATCAAAACCATCAAATATAACATGATGGGCTTGTCGCACATAATTAGGACTGAGGGTAAAATGTTCTCAACTTCTGGCAACTGGTTTTCATGATAAAATGTTTACGCAATTGCACTTACTGTGAAGTGAATTATTCCTTATATATAGAATTTCGATTATATTATATTTATATAAACTCGTATTAGGTTTATTGGGCCCCTTTCTTTTGGATGTATTAATATAAATAAATGAAATAAATATGTTAAAATCTATAAGTTTGCATACCATATTACGAGTGGAGCGCTATTTTGCTATAGTTAGAAATACAGTTAGCATGCCATTCGTAATCTAGCCCAAAACAGGATAATTATTATTTTTTTGCCCATTTTGCAAGCACCTCCAACTTTTACAATTTCAATAAATAATACATAACACCATTCTTAGTCTTTTAAATCCTCGTGCTTAGCATGATTAAGGGCAAGTGAGCTCAACATTTTGTTTTAGCATGTACTGAGCTGTGTTGCTACAATAAATGTTGTTGAGGATTTCATTATTTATTGAATATGTTGGAGGACATTGCAGCAGCCTGGTAAAATTTCTTGTTCATCTAACAAAGTGAGTAAGGTGAAGGTCTTTAAATATCTGTCTACATTGGTATGTTTCAAAGTGCTGCAGTAAATATTTTTTACAGTGCTTTCCCCTGCCTTCCAAACACAATTTGTGTGACTTATTCCTTCATTGGCTCTGGATTGGCTGCAGAGATACTTAACATTAATAAATACATTTTAAAAAAATAAATAAATAAGGTAACATTTTAAAATCAACTTTTAAAGAAACATTAGGAAAAAAAAAATTAAAAAAAATATATATTATGCATGGGAGTAAATATTTTTAAATATGTTAAAGGAACATGAAACCCACATTTGTTTTCTTTCATGATTCAGATTAAACATAGAATTCAACTTTCCATTTTACTTAAATGATCAAATTTGCTTTGTTCTTTAGTATTCCTTTTTTGAAGATTAGCCACCTATCAGCAAATAGTACTCAGTAGTGCATTGGTGCCCCTGAGCCTATCAAAGGATACCAAGAGAAGAATGCAAATTAGATAATAGAAGTAAATTGTAAAGTTGTTTAAAATTGTATGTTCTCTCTGAATCATGAAAGTTTTAATTTACTTTTTGAATTAAAAACAATTTACATTTAAAACTGATTGTTTTGATTTTAAAACTAACAAAAAAATGCACATTTATGCACATTTGGTCTATGAATTGATGCTCACTTGCTGATAAGGAGAACTCTCAAAATTCTATTGGTAGAAAATGATGCATCCCACAAAACAATGAAAAACTAAATACATTTTAAAATGTCTTTTTCATTTTTAAACAAAGGTAAAAAAAATCAAAAAATCTTTAATGTCTCATTGATGAGTACATTTTATTTCTAGAGCCACTGATAATGTTACTCATGATAATTTTATCTGATTTTGTTGTGTAAATATTTGTCAAAAAGCTACGTTACAAATATATTTTGTGACATACTAGTGTGGCTCAGTTATGCTGCAGAAGTTGACTTTAGTTTGTATTTTTTACCTTTTGGAGAATTAGAAATGTGTTGTGTTAATGTTAGTTTATGGATTTTACAAATTGTGAAATCATTTTATTTTTAGCAGGTAACTATTTATTTATTTTTATTATTTATTTATTAAAAGGGAGCTCTTGTGAGTGCCTTGGCCGATGACACTTTACACCTATGGAACTTGAGACAAAAACGACCTGCCATATTGCATTCACTGAAATTCAGCAGAGAAAGGTAAGAAATGTGGTTTGTTTCAGAATTACATTGCCATCGTATTTGCATTATTTTCAGCTCTGTGTTGCAAGGATTATGTGTTATTTAGCATTTTTTTCCTGAAATATTTATTGATGGAACTGAGGATTCCAGATGGAAAGACTTAAAGTTTTAGCTGTCTTTGTAGCATTTGTTATTTTTTTAAACTTCTAAGATGTCTTATGAGGAAGCACATCATTTAAGTCATGGATAGGCAACTAGCAACTAGATTGTGTTGCCCCATGGAAGAAAACAGAACTGAAAAATTGTACCTTAGTATAAATGGCCCCAGAAAGAAAACTAAAAATGTGTGATTTAGGAACTTCTGGTGGCTGGTCAAACAAGGTGGTCCTCTGGAAAGGTGAACAGTAGATATAGAGTACCCTGAAACCTTACCTAAATCTTGCTGGACATTTTTAGGAAATATAGAATTTCTGTGTCTAATAATAACCATAAATTTATAGGCAGCATAAGTCTTCTAAAATATTGATCTGCTGCCCTATGTGTTACTTACCTCCGAACCATCTTGCGGTATTGTCATAAATGTGGAGTTTTGGCCCACTACCTGTCCACAGCAGTTTATTTTCCCAGTTTTAAGTAACTGAATGAGCCATGCCCATGACCCACCCAGGCACAACTGGGAGTCACTGTGACTCCACCCCATGCTGATGGACTCTTTTTAAATGTTGGGAGGTGTGGTGTTGGGAAGTTGGCCATCACTGATTTAGGTAATTTATTTACTCAAATGTTTATCTGCTTCTATAATGGTAGGTGTTTTGTTTTGCATTTCTGTTCACCTCTGTATTTCATTTCATTCTATTTATTTTTTTTAAAAAGTACTTAAATTTACATCATAATATTTAAGACGGTGTAAAATTAAATTGATGGTAAATCCTAGCGGTTTTTGAAACGCTTTAATTTAGCAGTGCCATTAATAAAGGGGACTTCCATTCATGAGGTATAAAAAAGCTTCATGCTAAAAGTTCCTTTATTTGCTTGCATTTATGCTGAGCTGAGCGCCTCCATCTGCCCACGGCAAAATGCTTTTTTTCATTGAGGTGGTGTTTCCACTTTTTAGCCAATAGCGTGCTAGTCACCCAACATAATGCCAAATGGCAAGCGCGGCTATTGGCTAAAAGGTGTAAACATCACCTCATTGAAAAATACCGTTGTGCTATTGGTGGCTGGAGGCGTTCACCTCGGCATAAACTGCAGGTAAATAAAGGAACTTTCAGCAAGTTTTTTTATACTTCATTAATGAAAGTCCCCTTTATTTATAGTACTGGTAAATTTTAGCGTTTCAAAAACACTAGAATTTACCATCACTTTAAGAATGCAAGTTTTATTAGGACAGGCAGTTTTTTTTAAGGAAAGAGCCCTTTGTAGATTTAGTGGCAAAAAGCTTTAATTCTGCAGTGAACAGGGTTAAAAAATTATCAGATATGTGTTAGGTGGAGAGTCATAAAATAATGCTCAAAATTGGCTCAGGTGATTGGCTTGTTTAGTAAGGCTAGGGGAGTATTATTAGCTGGGGCAATATTAATTATTTAAGGGGCAATTTGGCATCCCACCTTCTCTCACTTATTTTTATTTGCATATATTACTGCTTTCCTGTGTTAGAGGGTTATTTTTGTGTTCTTTAAATGGTTATTATTTTTGGTTGGTTCCCATTGAGCTGGGTGTGCCAGCAATAGTTGCATGGTATAGCTTTAGGGCTAGACCTGACTCAAAAAGAAATTTAGCTTGGGTTTATTTATGCCAAGGCACATAAGACGAAAGTCAGCAGACTTTTGGGGTTGGCAAATATGAGTCCCAGGGTAGCCCATGGCACAGACTGTGTTTCTAAGTATAAATACTCACAGGGGCGTAATTACAGGGTTCTCTGAGGACTCAATTGAGATTCTAGGGGCCCATCTGGGCCCTGCAATAAGTAGCGACATCACTCCATCTGTATAATGTCTGGTCCCTCGGTGCAATACAGGACTCACAATGCATTTAGTTGCCTTTAAAATATGGTGGCAGATTTTCCAAGATGACTGCCACAGTGTTGCTGTATAGAGAAAAAAACTGCCACCATATTTGGAATGAAAGACTGTGCATATCCTCTTCACAGACTAACCAGGGGGGAAAGACGACTTGCATCCATAGAGAAGCAGCATCTTTCCCGTATGTGGCTGCTGGCTCAACTTCTGTTGATTGTAAACAGTCATAAAGGGTGCTGTTGATGAGTGGGCACCACAGGTCTAATTACGCCCCTATACCCATCACTGATGTTCAGGGTGAGCATGCAATTCTTCCATGTACCCTTTATAAACTTTTGAAAACTCCTTCCATCTGACAAATGCAGAATTAAACAAGGTAATGCTAAACAGGCATTATGGGTAATATTGTTGTAACATCATTAAACTTCTCCTGGAACAGTTATTCATTTTGTTAGTTTGAGCATGTGCTGAAGAAGGGTTTAAACCCCTACTTTATGTATGTTACTGTTAGTAAAGGGTTTTAATAATTGCAGTTTGCGTGTTACTATCAGAAAGAAGGTTAAATGCTTGCTATGTTTGTTATTGGAAATGGAGTTAAATCATTGTCCATGTAAAAGAGAAAAAGAAAGAGGTGCACAGGGCCAAACTCAAGTGACATTTTTAATTACAAGTAGATACACACACAAAAACAGACACTTACAAGATTCGTAAGTGCTAAAAAGCACATCTGTTGAGCACTGTGTTAACACAGCTGCTAGTCCTCCACACCAGGGTTAGTTCGAAATTTTCAGGCACGGTATCCGGAATTCCTGCACTGATGACCGTGGGTAGTATGTTTAAGCAGCTGGTCAAACGTTTGCTTCTGGATAGCCTAACGCGTTTCCCCCGATCAGCGGCTGGGCTTCTTCATGAGGCAATGGTAACAATGTATGTGTACGGAGTTGCGCCTTTTATATTTAAAGGAGAGATAGCCAATCATCACAAAGGGGTATGTAACTTGGCCAATCCTGTTTGTAGGTGTGTCTCTTACTGCTCCGTATGCACATCTTTTGCTTAAATAAGCTGTAGTTTGTATGATATTTTCTTCTAGCGTATAAGTTTACATATACTAGTTTAAAAACACACAATTAAAATACATTGTAGAAAATAGTAAATACATAGAAGGTACATATAAAATACATACAATATACAGGGAGTGCAGAATTATTAGGCAAATGAGTATTTTGACCACATTATCCTCTTTATGCATGTTGTCTTACTCCAAGCTGTATAGGCTCGAAAGCCTACTACCAATTAAGCATATTAGGTGATGTGCATCTCTGTAATGAGAAGGGGTGTGGTCTAATGACATCAACACCCTATATCAGGTGTGCATAATTATTAGGCAACTTCCTTTCCTTTGGCAAAATGGGTCAAAAGAAGGACTTGACAGGCTCAGAAAAGTAAAAAATAGTGAGATATCTTGCAGAGGGATGCAGCACTCTTAAAATTGCAAAGCTTCTGAAGCGTGATCATCGAACAATCAAGCGTTTCATTCAAAATAGTCAACAGGGTCGCAAGAAGCGTGTGGAAAAACCAAGGCGCAAAATAACTGCCCATGAACTGAGAAAAGTCAAGCGTGCAGCTGCCAAGATGCCACTTGCCACCAGTTTGGCCATATTTTCAACATCACTGGAGTGCCCAAAAGCACAAGGTGTGCAATACTCAGAGACATGTTCAAGGTAAGAAAGGCTGAAAGACGACCACAACTGAACAAGACACACAAGCTGAAACGTCAAGACTGGGACAAGAAATATCTCAAGACTGATTTTTCTAAGGTTTTATGGACTGATGAAATGAGAGTGAGTCTTGATGGGCCAGATGGATGGGCCCGTGGCTGGATTGGTAAAGGGCAGAGAGCTTCAGTCCGACTCAGACGCCAGCAAGGTGGAGGTGGAGTACTGGTTTGGGCTGGTATCATCAAAGATGAGCTTGTGGGGCCTTTTCGGGTTGAGGATGGAGTCAAGCTCAACTCCCAGTCCTACTGCCAGTTTCTGCAAGACACCTTCTTCAAGCAGTGGTTCAGGAAGAAGTCTGCATCCTTCAAGAAAAACATGATTTTCATGCAGGACAATGCTCCATCACACGCGTCCAAGTACTCCACAGCGTGGCTGGCAAGAAAGGGTATAAAAGAAGAAAATCTAATGACATGGCCTCCTTGTTCACCTGATCTGAACCCCATTAAGAACCTGTGGTCCATCATCAAATGTGAGATTTACAAGGAGGGAAAACAGTACACCTCTCTGAACAGTGTCTGGGAGGCTGTGGTTGCTGCTGCACGCAATGTTGATGGTGAACAGATCAAAACACTGACAGAATCCATGGATGGCAGGCTTTTGAGTGTCCTTGCAAAGAAAGGTGGCTATATTGGTCACTGAATTGTTTTTGTTTTGTTTTTGAATGTCAGAAATGTATATTTGTGAATGTTGAGATGTTATATTGGTTTCACTGGTAAAAATAAATAATTGAAATGGGTATATATTTGTTTTTTGTTAAGTTGCCTAATAATTATGCACAGTAATAGTCACCTGCACACACAGATATCCCCCTAAAATAGCTATAACTAAAAACTACTTCCAAAACTATTCAGCTTTGATATTAATGAGTTTTTTGGGTTCATTGAGAACATGGTTGTTGTTCAATAATAAAATTAATCCTCAAAAATACAACTTGCCTAATAATTCTGCACTCCCTGTTCATTTGGAATACATTAAAAAAGGGAAGAGTTATACGTGCATAGTAGGTGACTTATACTTTCAAATTTGACCGCAAATGTATATTAGTGGTTATTTTGTGTTCCGCTAATAGGAACTTAGAGTGTGTCTATAGTTTGCGATCAATGTTGAGAGCAAATCCACATGATAATTAAATATATATATATAGAGGTGCCTAAACTAAAACTGTCAATCACAATTTAAATTTAATAAAGGCATTCCTATTTCACTAGTACAAGATTGTGATAAAAAATAAATATATATTATTTAAAATTTAATACATAGTAATTGATAATGATATTAAACGATAAAAAGTACAAAGTAATAATAATAATAACAAACCAGAATATAATTAAATTGGATTAAACATCAAGCCATAAAAGAAATAAAATTAAAACTAAAACTACAGAGATACTAAACTAGGAACATTAAATTCTTATTACAAAATCAAATATATTTGATTATTTGATGGGAATTTTTAAAAGTTATTAAATTAATATCGGATTAGATCTTTTGTGACTAAACTAAGAGGGGTTATGTGCGAGCAGGGTCTTTACAGTACTATAGCTATGATGGTATGCATAACTAGTAATATCACTTCTATATAATTAAAATCAATTCCCTAAAATTGATTGAGTATATACATAGATAATTTATAAAGTTTTTCTACAAAAATTCTATAAAAGTTAAAAGGTTAAAAAAGGGGGCATACTAGATTATCATAATTGCAATCTTTACGTGTTATATAAAAGCTGCTACGTCTATGTCTATATTAAGGCCTAATGGTTGCAAAGTTTTCAGTTTATAAATCCATTTGGTCTCCAATTTTCTGAGTGCCAGTAGCCTATTTGGTTTTGATGGAGGGATGCAATCTATAATTTGTATTTTAAGGGAACTAGGGTTGTTGCTGTGGTGTTCTAAGAAATGCTTTGGTACACTATGTGTTACCATTTTTTCTTTGATATTGTAAACATGTTCATTTAACCTCCGTCTGGCTTTCCTTTTAGTGCACCCAACATATAGGAGACCACACCCACATTCTAATAGGTATACAATATATGTGGAATCACAGTTGCTTCTAAAAGTGATATTGTAGGTTTCAGTAGATTCACTATTGTGGAATGTTGGTGCTTTATTAATATGTTTGCACATATTGCACCTGGATTTACCACATTTCATAGTCCCTTTCCAATCCTTTAACCAGTTGGTTTCCTCACTTGCTTTATTTTCTTCTATTTTTGTTTTAATTTTACTTGGTGCTAGCAGGTTTCTAAGGCTCTTTCCTTTTCTATAGGTAATGGTAGGCTTTAATTCTAGATGTGGTCCTAACAAGGGATCTGATCTTAGTATAGGCCAATGTTTTTTAAGAATGCCTTCTAACTTTTTAGAGCCCTCATTGAAAGTTGTAATAAATCTAATGGGATTTTGTTTTTCAGATCTTTATTTTATTAATTCTTTATGTATATTAGTCCCTATGATGTTTTGACTATTATTTTATTTTCTTAGGGTATGATTCCTCTTTTTAATGTTGCTTTTTGTCTAGCTTGTTTGATAATTTCTTGAGTATACCCCTTCTCTAGAAATTTCTTTTCTAAGATGTTAGCCTCCATTTCATAGTCTATTTCATGTGTACAATTTCTCTTTAGCCGTAAGAATTGGCTATACGGGGCATTATTTAACCAGCTCTTTTTATGTGCACTATTGGATTGTATAAAACTATTTCTATATGAAAGTTTTCGATAGTTCTTAACCGCTATTTTATCTTGGTTGTCCTTATAGAGAATCAAATCTAAAAATTCTATTTTTTCATTAGAACATGAGTAGGTAAAAGATAAATTAAAATTATTATTATTATTAATAAAATCTATAAAATTATTGATACTTTCTTTGCTTCCTTTCCATAAGATGATAATATCATCGATGTATCAACCGTAAATTAAAATATTATCTTTAAAAGGGTTATTTTTCCAAATATATTTATTTTCGAATGCATGGACATAGATATTTGCGTATGATGGGGCAAAAGTAGTCCCCATCGCAGTCCCCCTTGTTTGCACGTAAAATTTATTTTGAAATAAAAAATAATTATGATGCAAGATAAATCTTATACTGTCAATTAAAAATTGTATATGGTTTTCTGGGATGGACCAATTTAGTAATTCCATTTTTGTGTTATATATACCATTATCGTGAGGGATGCAGGTATATAAAGATGCGACATCGCAAGTAAGCCATAACATGTCTTCCTCCCAGGTGATGCCTTCAAATTTAGTTATCACCTCGCTTGTATACTAAGATATGCCTTAGTAGATTTAACTATTGGTTGTAAATAAAAGTCTACATATTTTGATAAATTATCTGTAATAGACCCGATTCCTGATATTATCGGTCAACCTGGAGGATTGAGGGGATCTTTATGTACTTTTGGTAGGTGATATATATAGGGTGTATTTGGTTGTGGAGTATAGATATATTTATATTAGTCCTCATTTAAGATACCATTATTTTTCGCTGTATTAAGTATCTTGTTTAATTCTTTGTTATACATATCTGTTGGGTCTTTCTGGAGTACTTTATATGTTAAACTGTCGTTTAATAGCTTATACTCTTCTTTAAGATATTCTTCTCTTTTTTGAATCACTATGCCCCCGCCTTTATCGGCGGGGCGTATAATGATTTTATCATTGTTTACTAGTTTTTTCAGGGATTTTCTTTCTAAAATAGTCAGATTGTCGTTATGTTTTGTAAGGAAGTTATTTTCTTTCTCAAATTCTACCTCTATATCCTTTATGACTAATTTATTAAACATAGATATTTGTTCGCCCTGAGCAGGGTTAAATGTGGATTTCGCTTTAAAGTTAGAATGTTGTATTTCTGGTTCAATCCAATGTTGAGAGATATCTAATGTGTCTATATATTCATCTAACTCATCTTCCCTCAGATTGCATTGGTCTTGTGAGTCTATTTTGTCTTTCATTTCTAATTCTTTTAATATGTCTAATACCCCTAGGACTGTGTACTCCAAATATGGTTGGTTATAGATGCCTCTATTTACAGGATTCTTAAGAAAATACCTCTTTAGTGTTAGTTTTCTGACATATTTGTGAACGTCTATAAACATTTCAAATTTACTTGGTTTTGATTTTGGTGCAAAATTGAGACCTTTTTGTAGAAGTTTGATGTCATTATTATCCAAGTCTATTTCTGCTAAATTAAAGATGTCTTTTTTTACTTTACTTAATCTCTCCTTGTTCTCCCTGTCTGCCTGTATACATTTTCCTGCTCTATTTCCCCTTCTTCTCTTTCTAGAGACCTTTTTCTTTGTTTTGTTCTGTCTTGTTGTAATGGTTTGTGGTTTTTTACCTGCTCTACCCCTAAAAAATGTTTAGGTTCTTGTGCTTCTTTCGGTTTAGCTCCTTATATCTCCCAATTGTGATGTTGATTATATTGGGTTTGATTATGCTCCAATATCTCATATCTATTATTGACTGGAACCTGTGAATTATAATAATGGCTGTTATTTGTATTTTCTCTTGCACTGTCTCCATTGTAAATGTTGATTCGGTGAGGTTTGTTTTTTATTATGATGAATCAGAGTATGTCTATATTCCAACGGATAATTATGTGTTTTATCGTTAATATTATAATCCCTATTATTTTTGTTATGGTAATTTTGTTGTCTATTATAATTGTTAAGATGATTATAGTTGATATTGTAATTACTCACTTTATTATAGTTACTATTGTACATATTATTTTTATTTTTGTTTTTATTATTATCACCATTACTGTAAGAATGTTTAATGTCCCCTTTCTTGTGGACAATTCCAGATGTGGCCAATTTAAATTTTTGTTTATTTCCTTCTTCAGGGTGTTTAAGAGTGTCAACTTGATCTTTATTATTTTTGTATGTATAGACCATGTTGTTTTTAAAATCTTCAATGTCCCTTTTAAGCTTTTTTTGTTGTTGATATTTTGCAGTTCTCTGTCTAGTTGACTAACTCTGAATTGAGCGCTTTTATTTCGATTTACCCATTTATCACTGTTTTTAAAGGGCTGTATTTTAGTTACAATATCATCTAATTCTATTTTTAAATTGTTAAGTCTATTTTCCCTGTATTTTATCAATATTTTGATGAATTTATTGGAGCATTTAAGGGCTGCCGCTTCCTACTCTGTGATAAATTCTACTTCGTCCAAGTTGAATGCTGGTTGCTTTAAAATTCTTAATCCTCTTGGGACTACTTTATGTATAAGATAATTCTCCAGTAGAATTAGATTTTGCCAATCTCTTGCATCCTGACATAGGAGTTTTTCTAGAGATTTGAATAATTCCTCTGGATTATCATCTTGTATAGGAACTCCTTCTAACTCCTTCTATAGTAGTATCTAAATCATTGTCCAGTGTATGTTACTAGTATGTGCGATTGGACAAGAAGATTAGGCAAAATGGACATAGTGACATACTGTTTGTTGTTTGGTAATGCAAGTTTTGCATTATCATGTGTATCAAGGGACTTTATAGGTATTTTTCTAAAAAAAGAGCAACACCAGAATAATGATCTCAAATTACGGGAAGCAGGTTCAGGGTGCTTGATTTTAGGAATACACCTCCATTCGAGGTTATAAAGTCAAACCCTGTGGTGAACCTCAAGAATGTATGGGAAAAGTATAGGCTATCCTAAGAAATTTTTCTTTTATGATTTAGATTGAGAAAACAATTTTAAACAACTTTCCAATATATTTCTATTATCTAAATTGCTTCATTCTATTGGTATCCTTTGTTGAAGATGCAGCAATGCAACTGGGAGCTATTTGAATGCATTGGGTGAGCCAATAACATGAGCCATATAGGTGCAGTCACCAATCTGCAGCTCCTGAGTCTACCTAGGTATCCTTTTCAACAAAAGATACCAAGAGAACAAAACAATTAGATAATAGAAGTAAAATGCAAAGTTGTTTAAAATCACGATCTATCTGATCCATGAAAGAAAATTTTCTGGTTTCATGTCCTTTTAATCTTATATTATATAGGCAGACTTGTTGGACTTATAGTGAAGGTTAAGTTTCAGCATTTGCAAGACATAAATGTATTTGTTACTATTACCCTAACGTAATCGCTATATCTCCCTACCGTTGCGATCTCTGACTCTTCCCACATACTACTTCCTGCTTTACTTGTGTTTGATGTATAGAGCGGTCCCACCTGCTTTCTACGTCTGCCTAAAGCGCGTTCACGAGGCTCCGTGAAACAGCGCATGTGCCAATCTGCGATTTCACTGTCTTCTGTGCAAGCGCTAATCGGCAATCACTATCACAACTGCACAAGCGTTAATCGTATTGGAAACATAGTATTCTAAATAACGATATTCATTCAGTACTATGTTATGCAAGAAAGACAGGAGCTTCATTCTGCATATCGGTGATCCGTTTACGACCATCTGATCATCTCCGTATCGGATCCGTTCCTAACAAGGCGATGATGTCTTATGGGGATTCCTGGATATTGCAAATACCGATGTGCGAATCGTGAGCGCGCGTAGATGCCAAGATGAAGGGGAAAACAATAGCGCATGCGCACAGGGTCGAGTAGGCGTATGACGTGCACGGACGACTGCCTAACAGCCAGAATTTCAGTTGGCAGTTCCAGAAATGTGATCGACAGCAAAAATAAATACATTTAAGAGGTTGCATTTGTGTACAATCGCAAATGGATCAATATTGTCGATAACTTTGTTTTCTCCAACATAGGTGTGTCCGGTCCACGGCGTCATCCTTACTTGTGGGATATTCTCTTCCCCAACAGGAAATGGCAAAGAGCCCAGCAAAGCTGGTCACATGATCCCTCCTAGGCTCCGCCTTCCCCAGTCATTCTCTTTGCCGTTGTACAGGCAACATCTCCACGGAGATGGCTTAGAGTTTTTTGGTGGCAACAATTAACGGCTGTAATGGATAATTCTATCAAAAACATTTTAGCCAAAATGCCCACTTATCAGCGAAAGCGCGACTGCTCTGTTTTAGAAAATACGGAAGAGCATGAGGACGCTG
The DNA here is from genome assembly GCF_027579735.1 of Bombina bombina. Classification (NCBI taxonomy): domain Eukaryota; kingdom Metazoa; phylum Chordata; class Amphibia; order Anura; family Bombinatoridae; genus Bombina; species Bombina bombina. Next base: position 888,040,999 of record NC_069502.1, read on the forward strand.
ATGATATTGGTTCTGAAGTGCCCCTACACCAGTCTGAGGGGGCCAGGGAGGTTTTGTCTGAGGGAGAAATTTCAGATTCAGGGAAAATTTCTCAACAAGCTGAACCTGATGTGATTACATTCAAATTTAAATTGGAACATCTCCGCGCTCTGCTTAAGGAGGTGTTATCTACTCTGGATGATTGTGAGAATTTGGTCATTCCAGAGAAATTATGTAAGATGGACAAGTTCCTAGAGGTCCCGGGGCCCCCCGAAGCTTTTCCTATACCCAAGCGGGTGGCGGATATTGTAAACAAAGAATGGGAAAGGCCCGGCATACCTTTCGTCCCTCCCCCTATATTTAAGAAATTGTTTCCTATGGTCGACCCCAGAAAGGACTTATGGCAGACAGTCCCCAAGGTCGAGGGGGCGGTTTCTACTCTAAACAAACGCACCACTATACCCATAGAAGATAGTTGTGCTTTCAAAGATCCTATGGATAAAAAATTAGAGGGTTTGCTTAAAAAGATGTTTGTTCAGCAAGGTTACCTTCTACAACCAATTTCATGCATTGTTCCTGTCACTACAGCAGCGTGTTTCTGGTTCGATGAACTAGAAAAGGCGCTCAATAAAGATTCTTCTTATGAGGAGATTTTGGACAGAATTCATGCTCTCAAATTGGCTAACTCTTTCACCTTAGACGCCACTTTGCAATTGGCTAGATTAGCGGCGAAAAATTCTGGGTTTGCTATTGTGGCGCGCAGAGCGCTTTGGCTAAAATCTTGGTCAGCGGATGCGTCTTCCAAGAACAAATTGCTTAACATTCCTTTCAAGGGGAAAACGCTGTTTGGCCCTGACTTGAAAGAGATTATTTCTGATATCACTGGGGGTAAGGGCCACGCCCTTCCTCAGGATAGGTCTTTCAAGGCTAAAAATAAACCAAATTTTCGTCCCTTTCGCAGAAACGGACCAGCCCCAAGTGCTACATCCTCTAAGCAAGAGGGTAATACTTCTCAAGCCAAGCCAGCCTGGAGGCCAATGCAAGGCTGGAACAAAGGTAAGCAGGCCAAGAAACCTGCCACTGCTACCAAGACAGCATGAGATGTTGGCCCCCTATCCGGGACCGGATCTGGTGGGGGGCAGACTCTCTCTCTTCGCTCAGGCTTGGGCAAGAGATGTTCTGGATCCTTGGGCGCTGGAAATAGTCTCCCAAGGTTATCTTCTGGAATTCAAGGGGCTTCCCCCAAGGGGGAGGTTCCACAGGTCTCAATTGTCTTCAGACCACATAAAAAAACAGGCATTCTTACATTGTGTAGAAGACCTGTTAAAAATGGGAGTGATTCATCCTGTTCCATTAGGAGAACAAGGGATGGGGTTCTACTCCAATCTGTTCATAGTTCCCAAAAAAGAGGGAACATTCAGACCAATCTTAGATCTCAAGATCCTAAACAAGTTTCTCAAGGTTCCATCGTTCAAAATGGAAACCATTCGGACAATTCTTCCTTCCATCCAGGAAGGTCAATTCATGACCACGGTGGATTTAAAGGATGCGTATCTACATATTCCTATCCACAAGGAACATCATCGGTTCCTAAGGTTCGCCTTTCTGGACAAGCATTACCAGTTTGTGGCACTTCCGTTCGGATTAGCCACTGCTCCAAGAATTTTCACAAAGGTACTGGGGTCCCTTCTAGCGGTGCTAAGACCAAGGGGCATTGCAGTAGTACCTTACTTGGACGACATTCTGATTCAAGCGTCGTCCCTTCCACAAGCAAAGGCTCACACGGACATCGTCCTGGCCTTTCTCAGATCTCACGGGTGGAAAGTGAACGTAGAAAAAAGTTCTCTATCTCCGTCAACAAGAGTTCCCTTCTTGGGAACAATAATAGATTCCTTAGAAATGAGGATTTTTCTGACAGAGGCCAGAAAATCAAAACTTCTAAACTCTTGTCAAGTACTTCATTCTGTTCCTCTTCCTTCCATAGCGCAGTGCATGGAAGTAATAGGTTTGATGGTCGCGGCAATTGACATAGTTCCTTTTGCGCGAATTCATCTGAGACCATTACAACTGTGCATGCTCAGTCAGTGGAATGGGGATTATACAGACTTGTCTCCGACGATACAAGTAGATCAGAGGACCAGAGATTCACTCTGTTGGTGGCTGTCCCTGGACAACCTGTCACAGGGGATGAGCTTCCGCAGACCAGAGTGGGTCATTGTCACGACCGACGCCAGTCTGGTGGGCTGGGGCGCGGTCTGGGGACTCCTGAAAGCTCAGGGTCTTTGGTCTTGGGAAGAATCTCTTCTCCCGATAAATATTCTGGAACTAAGAGCGATATTCAATGCTCTCAAGGCTTGGCCTCAGCTAGCAAAGGCCAAATTCATACGGTTTCAATCGGACAACATGACGACTGTTGCGTACATCAACCATCAGGGGGGAACAAGGAGTTCCCTGGCGATGGAAGAAGTGACCAAAATCATTCAATGGGCGGAGACTCACTCCTGCCACTTGTCTGCAATCCACATCCCAGGAGTGGAAAATTGGGAAGCGGATTTTCTGAGTCGTCAGTCATTTCATCCGGGGGAGTGGGAACTCCATCCGGAAATCTTTGCCCAAATTACTCAGTTGTGGGGCATTCCAGACATGGATCTGATGGCCTCTCGTCAGAACTTCAAGGTTCCTTGCTACGGGTCCAGATCCAGGGATCCCAAGGCGACTCTAGTAGATGCACTAGTAGCACCTTGGACCTTCAAACTAGCGTATGTATTCCCACCGTTTCCTCTCATCCCCAGGCTGGTAGCCAGGATCAATCAGGAGAGGGCATCGGTGATCTTGATAGCTCCTGCGTGGCCACGCAGGACTTGGTATGCAGACCTGGTGAATATGTCATCGGCTCCACCATGGAAGCTACCTTTGAGACGGGACCTTCTTGTTCAAGGTCCATTCGAACATCCGAATTTGGTCTCACTCCAACTGACTGCTTGGAGATTGAACGCTTGATTTTATCAAAGCGAGGGTTCTCAGATTCTGTCATTGATACTCTTGTTCAGGCCAGAAAGCCTGTAACTAGAAAAATCTACCATAAAATATGGAAAAGATATATCTGTTGGTGTGAATCTAAAGGATTCCCTTGGGACAAGATAAAAATTCCTAAGATTCTATCCTTTCTTCAAGAAGGTTTGGAGAAAGGATTATCTGCAAGTTCTTTGAAGGGACAGATTTCTGCTTTGTCTGTGTTACTTCACAAAAAGCTGGCAGCTGTGCCAGATGTTCAAGCTTTTGTTCAGGCTCTGGTTAGAATCAAGCCTGTTTACAAACCTTTGACTCCTCCTTGGAGTCTCAATTTAGTTCTTTCAGTTCTTCAGGGGGTTCCGTTTGAACCCTTACATTCCGTTGATATTAAGTTATTATCTTGGAAAGTTTTGTTTTTGGTTGCAATTTCTTCTGCTAGAAGAGTTTCAGAGTTATCTGCTCTGCAGTGTTCTCCTCCTTATCTGGTGTTCCATGCAGATAAGGTGGTTTTGCGTACTAAACCTGGTTTTCTTCCGAAAGTTGTTTCTAACAAAAACAGTAACCAGGAGATAGTTGTGCCTTCTTTGTGTCCGAATCCAGTTTCAAAGAAGGAACGTTTGTTGCACAATTTGGATGTGCTCTAAAATTCTATTTAGATGCTACAAAGGATTTTAGACAAACATCTTCCTTGTTTGTTGTTTATTCTGGTAAAAGGAGAGGTCAAAAAGCAACTTCTACCTCTCTCTCTTTTTGGCTTAAAAGCATCATCAGATTGGCTTACGAGACTGCCGGACGGCAGCCTCCTGAAAGAATCACAGCTCATTCCACTAGGGCCGTGGCTTCCACATGGGCCTTCAAGAACGAGGCTTCTGTTGATCAGATATGTAAGGCAGCGACTTGGTCTTCACTGCACACTTTTACTAAATTTTACAAATTTGATACTTTTGCTTCTTCTGAGGCTATTTTTGGGAGAAAGGTTTTGCAAGCCGTGGTGCCTTCCATCTAGGTGACCTGATTTGCTCCCTCCCTTCATCCGTGTCCTAAAGCTTTGGTATTGGTTCCCACAAGTAAGGATGACGCCGTGGACCGGACACACCTATGTTGGAGAAAACAGAATTTATGTTTACCTGATAAATTGCTTTCTCCAACGGTGTGTCCGGTCCACGGCCCGCCCTGGTTTTTTAATCAGGTCTGATGATTTATTTTCTTTAACTACAGTCACCACGGTATCATATGGTTTCTCCTATGCAAATATTCCTCCTTTACGTTGGTTGAATGACTGGGGAAGGCGGAGCCTAGGAGGGATCATGTGACCAGCTTTGCTGGGCTCTTTGCCATTTCCTGTTGGGGAAGAGAATATCCCACAAGTAAGGATGACGCCGTGGACCGGACACACTGTTGGAGAAAGCAATTTATCAGGTAAACATAAATTCTGTTTTAAATTATATTTGTAAGGAATCATGAATGAAAGTCATATTGAATTTGTTAAACAAATGATATCCTGGATCGTCATAAAGGTAAGATTACTTTAAGGTTCTTCTATTAGTGTCCTTTGTGAACTATATTTTTAACGCCCACAGAAGGGTTAAAAATATAGCTTAAGTTCTATTTAGGCCACACTGTAGCTTCTGAACAGAAAACACATGTTTTAGCAAAAGTGCTTCTAGTAAAAATGAGCACTCTCCATGCTTTTACTGTGCATGAAGCTTATATTTATATGCCCATCTTTTTCATATAAATACACTGCCTGCTGAAGGAGGGAGTGGCATGTATCCATCAGCGATAATGCAAAGTGATTTATTTCTGATGCAATATCTGCACCTTGAGTAGGTTTTTGCATATAGGTGGACCGATCCTATGTATATATATTCTCAAATTTTCACTGAAACAGTAATAACATTTACTTGAAGTATTTTTGGTACCTAACTGGATATTAAAATGACATAAAAGTCAAATTTGCATTTTGAATAGAAGACTTTTTGCAATATATTGCTAAAAGTCTTCTATTCAAAATGCAAATTTGACTTTTATGTCATTTTAATATCCAGTTAGGCCTTATTTAGGGTTTGTGGTCTTACTTGGGGGTTTGGGTTCTTATTTGGGGTTTTAAGTTTTCTCAATTTTGCCTTGATGGGATATAGGGTTGCTGAAGCTATTGTGTGCAATGATAGAAAATAATTAGCATTCTATATGTTCTTGCAATTTCTGCATTGTTAGCAGTGAAGTGTGGACAATACCTGAAAATATAAGTGTTCTAGAAATAATCATTAAAGGGACACTCTACTTGAAAATTATTGTTTAAAAATATAGACAATCTCTTTATTACCCATTCCCCAGTTTTGCATAACACACACTGTTATATTAATACACTTTTTACCTCTGTGAGTATCTAAGCCTCTGCAGACTGTCCCCTTATCTCAGTGCTTTTTATAAACTTGCGTTTCAGCCAATTAGTGCTGACTCATGCATACCTCCACGGGAGTGAGCACAATGTTTATCTATAAGGCACACACAAACTAGCACTGTCTAGCTGGGAAAAAGTAATAAAATGCACTGATGTAAGAGACTGCCTTCAAGGGCTTAGAAATCCAGCCTATGCGCATGCCTAGGTTTAGCCTTCAACAAAGAATACCAAGAGAACGAAGCAAATTTGATGATACAAGTAAATTGAAAAGAAGTTTAAAATTGCATGCCCTATCTGAATCATGAAAGTTTAATTTTGAGTTTACTGTCCCTTTAAAAATGGATTTTTTCCAGCCAAAAAACTGTTGACACATGAAAAATTATTGTGAATATTTTGAAGCTGCTTAGTTTGTACTTGAACCTGCATAGTATATAGTTTGCTGACCTCTTGTTTAGGCAAAATCTACCCTAAACAAGCAAAGTATCTCCCAGAGAATCATGGGATTATCTGTCAACCCTATCAGCAAAATGTATTTCCTGATGATCTTTTTTTGTCTTTTTCATACCAGCCTCAAAATAAGTCATGGTGAGTAAAAAGATGTTAAAAAAACCACTCCATTTTGAGTATAGCGACACATCTGCTATCCTCCCATACAAAATCCCTACTCAGTGTTTCTACTGGAGCAGAGGATTCTGGGTAACATGCAAATGAGCTTCACAATACAACTAATCCAAATGTCCATTTTAAACATGGATTCCATATGCCTATACAGCTTGTGCAGCAAAATAAATCAGAACCCCTTAAAGGGACAGTATACTGTAAAATAGTTTTTCCCTTAATGTGTTTACAATTGCTTTTTTTACCAACTGCAGAGTAAAAAATTTATGAAAATGAGCTTTTTAAGGCTTTTTTGTGTATATTAAAGCTCTGATTTTGTGTTTTGAAGCCACAACCTAATAAAATGGGTTGAGCTTGTAGGTATAATCAGATCTCATTACTGTATCGCATTGTGTACATATACCTGCTTCTTTATCTTATATCTGTCCTTAAAACAATCACCAATACTTTGAGAGAACAATGGAAAATCAACATTTTATTACCTTATCTCTGCTTTATCACACTGGGAGTGTAATTTCTTCTGCTGGCTGTGTTTACAAAGCTTATCTATAGCTGGTACGCGCGGCCACAAACTTTCAGAATAGGTGGGGATACCACATGCTAAATTAACCATTTCAAATGCCAATATAAGGGTAAAGGAGCTACTTGTAAACAATTTAATACACTAAAGCAGGTAAAGTGGATCATTGGGAACAAATTAAAGGGGAGAAAATTTTTGAGTAAACTGTCCCTTTAATCATCTTCAATATATTTGCTGCTTTAATTTTTCGCCCTCCTTTTCTATCAACACAGAAATTTATAGCTGCATGAAAATACCTAAAATATCCATGTTTTCTTACTTTCTTCTCTGTGTTATACACCATTTTAAATACATTTCATGCTTTGTTTTCCTTATGAGAGTAGGAGTTAGTATTTACATATTTGTTCCTTCTTAATAAATTACCAAGTATGTTTTTTTTAGCAACCTGTGTATAGAAGATAAATGAAGATATGGCTGTTGGCTGGCAGTAAATGTGACTTACATTTATTTGCATGATTTAACAAACGCTTTTCTGAAAACCTTCTGTGTGACAAGTGACTCAGAAGCCCTACGAGATAATTTCTCCAACATTAACCCAACTGATTCACCTTGAGACAAGGTCAACCTTTCTGTTCATCATTTAGTGCAAATGCTTGTATTATAAAAATATTAGTATTCTGTATTACGAAAATAATTAAAGGGATAGTAAACACTAAAAATGTTATTGTTTAAAAAGATAGATTATTCCTTTATTACCCATTACCCAGTTTTGCATAACCAACACTTATAGAAATATACTTTTTACATCTGTAATTACCTTGTATCTAATCATCTGCAGACTGCCTTCTTATCTCAGATCTTTTGAGACTTGCATTTCAGGCAATTAGTGCTGACTCTTAAATAACTCCACGTGTGTGAGCACAATGTTATTTATATTCAACACATAAACTAACACCCTCTAGCTGAGATAAACTGTCAGATGCATTTATATAAGAGGCGGCCTTCAAGGGCTTAGAAATTAGCATATGGGGCCGATTTAACAAAGTGCGAGCGGACATGGTTCGCTGTAGCGGATCATGTCCGCTGCACATCGATAAATGCCGACAGCATATGCTTTCAGCATTTATCATTGCACAAGCAGTTCTGGTGAACTGCTTGTGCAATGCCGCCCCCTGCTGATTCACGTAGCAAGGGGTGTCAATCAACCCGATCATATCCGGGTTGATTGACATTTGTTGACACCTTGTCTGCTGCATTTGTTTTTTAATAGCCAAATTACTCCCACCACTTGCCTTATTTGGAGGAGCCAAGCTAGCCACTGTCATTTTGTTAACAAAGTTCCATTGTTTTGCTGTTCCTTATCTGATGTGGCAAGATTAAATTTGAGAAGTGTGCTTTGCTCATTTCAGTACCCAGAATAAGAAACAAATTAAATTACAGGAATATGAGGTAAAATAAATAATGAAAGTTTATTGCAAAGTTGTTTTTACTATGCAAAATAAGCATATTACAAATTAAGTATTGTTAACCCTTTGCTGGGGGTTAAATACATTATTAGGGGAGAGCATTAGCGCAGTTACCAAATGTTCGAACAGGTTATATTTTATTTTTGCAAAATTATGAACAGTTTAAACTAGGGACATTAATCAGAATGAGATTGCAATATAAAATATTGAATTATGTGTTTTAAAAAGTTAGCAATATTCTTTCATTATTTGTCCCATGTTCTTGTAATTTAACTATAACAAATAGCTGTTTTTTTGTTGTTTTTCTCTCTCCCAATTTTATATAAAGTAATGGGTGCCTCTATGTTGGAACCTAGGTTTCCTTTAAAGGGAGAGTAAAGTCATAATTAAACTTTATTGTAATAGAAAAAGAGAAAGGCGCACACAAGGCACGATTCAAGTGAAGTTTTATTATAAAGATACACACATTGTTGCACTTACTAGATAAAAGTAAAAACAAGCAGTCAGACACAGTGTGATGTTGTTGCTCCTAATTAACCGTAGAAGCGTTCTGCCGGTTAGCCCCCAACGCTGTCAGTGGTCTTTGCAAGGTTTCTGGATTACCTTCTGCAGTCCTCAGTAGTGGGTTGGTCAGGAGACACTGGTAGTCTGTTTTCTGTAGGTTCCTTGACGCGTTTCCCCCGGTCAATGGCCGGGCTTTATCAAGAGGTTAAAAGTGAATGATTTCTAAGAATGCAGCCTTTCGGATTTAAAGGTACGCATGAGAACCCGCCCATCCTGTTGAGAGGGTGTGTTGCCTGTCTGGCTAATCCCATTAATTAGGATATACGTTGGTTGTATTGATGCCTCAGAGTTCAAGGCACATATGTGTCTATGACGGCGGTATGTGTACTTCAGCATGCAGGACGCAGTTGTAGCTGAACTCGCTGCCCCAGCTTTGGTTATTGCCTGTCCCAAACTCTCCTACTTTTTTTCTCAAGAGCGGTCAGTCCATAGTACAGACTTTTCATGTGCCAGGCTGAGATGCTGCTCGGTTTCCCTGGATTTGGCAGTTCCAGGTCCTGCTCTGTCTGATATTCTGCTGTTACTTTCTCGTTCTGTCCTCCGTTACTTGTCACCAGGCTCTGTTGGGTGAATGGTCTGGTGTTGTTTTTTCCCCAGGTTCTGTTACTCCCCTCAGGTTCTTTTACTTACTCTGTACCAGGCTTTGATGCTGCTCTCTGATACTTTCTCTGACGCACTAATATCAGCTATAATTTGTGCTAGTTTCTGTAGCTTTTTGTCTGCAAAATTTGCAGGTCAGTGCTGTTGCTACACCAGTTTCTGGTTGCTGTGTAAGCTGTACAGAACCTGCAGGTCCTGCCGCTGTCACTGACCCAACTATTTGCAGTAGTCTTCAGCTAGTAGTGGACGAATGGATAGCAGCCAACAGGACCTGAACCCTAATCAACCTGACATTGCGTCCAGTCAATAAAATTACTTTGTAGAATGAGTCTGTCTATGATTGGCTGAGAATAGTTCATTGTCATCGTTGTACCTGAGCTGTGGGTTTCCCATGTGTTCCAGGCTTGACTACTCCGCTAGCCCTGACTCGAGCCGTCTTGATTGTGAGACTTCTTATTCATACGCAGACGCGGTACACAGATAAGGTTGCTTGATGGTCCCAGCGTGACATACGAAGAGAGCTCTCGCAGTAAGTAAAGAGCGCGGCTGTATTTATTATTAAAGAGCGAAGCTGATTTTTAAAGATGTATTATTTGTGGCAAAAAAAATGTTTTCAGCCAGCAGGTCCTAGTTGAGGCAAAATTAAAATTTCTCTTGTTAAGTGTATCCAGTCCACGGATCATCCATTACTTATGGAATATATTCTCCTTCCCAACAGGAAGCTGCAAGAGTCCACCCACAGCAAAGCTGCTATATAGCTCCTCCCCTAACTGCCATATTCAGTCATTCTCTTGCAAGCCTCAACATAGATAGGAGGTTGTGAGAGTCTGTGGTGCTTTCTACTTAGTTTATTCTTCAATCAAAAGTTTGTTATTTTTAAATGGCACCGGAGTGTGCTGTTTATCTCAGGCAGTATTTGGAAGAAGAATCTGCCTGCGTTTTTCTATGATCTTAGCAGACGTAACTAAGATCCATTTGCTGTTCTCACACATTCTGAGGAGTGAGGTACTTCAGAGGGGGAATGGCGTGCAGGTTTTCCTGCAGATAAGGTATGTGCAGTAAAATATTTTTCTAGGAATGGAATTGACTAAGAAAATACTGCTGATACCGAAGTAATGTAAGTAAAGCCTTAAATGCAGCGATAGCGACTGGTATCAGGCTTATTAATAGAGATACATACTCTTATAAAAATGTGTTTTAAAACGTTTGCTGGCATGTTTAATCGTTTTTAACATATGTTTGGTGATAAAACTTATTGGGGCCTAAGTTTTTTCCACATGGCTGGCTTAAATTTTGCATAGAAACAATTTCCACTGTTATAGTATAAAAGTTACAGTTGGTGCAGTTAAAATTACAAACAGTGACATTCAGCTTCCCTCAGCAGTCCCCTGCATGCTATAGGACATCTCTGAAGGGCTCAAAAGGGCTTCAAAAGTAGGAGCTGTTATGACTGTTTAAAACATATTTTTCGTTTTGTTAATCTGTTTTTTGTATTAAGGGGTTAATCATCCATTTGCAAGTGGGTGCAATGCTCTGCTAACTTGTTACATACACTGTAAAAATTTTGTTAGTTTAACTGCCTTTTTTTCACTGTTATTTCAAATTTTGGCAAAATTTGTTTCTCTTAAAGGCACAGTAACGTTTTATATATTTGCTTGTTAACTTGATTTAAAGTGTTTTCCAAGCTTACTAGTCTCATTATTAGTCTGTTCTAACATGTCTGACATAGAGGAAGCTCTGTGTTCATTATGTTTTAAAGCCATGGTGGAACCCCATCTTAGAATGTGTACCAGATGTACTGATTTCATGTTAAACAATAAAGATCATTTTTTGTCTTTAAAAACATTATCACCAGAGGATTCTGTCGTGGGGGTAGTTATGCCGACTAACTCTCCCCACGTGTCAGACCTTTTGACTCCCGCTTTAGGGACTCACGCTCAAATGGCGCCAAGTACATCAAGGGCACCCATAGCGTTTCTTTACCAGGGGATTCTGTCGAGGGGAAAGTTATGCCGACTAACTCTCCCCACGTGTCAGACCCTTCGACTCCCGCTTCAGGGACTCACGCTCAAATGGCGCCAAGTACATCAAGGGCGCCCATAGCGTTTATTTTACAAGACATGGCAAAGGTGGTGAATAATATTCTGGCAGCAGTATTAGTCAGACTACCTGAAATTAAAGGAAAGCAGTTAGCTCTGGGGGTAGATACAGAGCATACAGACGCTTTAAGAACCATGTATGATACTAACTCACAATATGCTTAGTCTGTGGGTGATTTTTTTTTTTTTTTTTTTGACTCAGGGAAGATGATTTAACCTGATTCTGATATTTCTACATTTAAAATTTATGCTTGAGAACCTCCACTTGTTGCTCAGGGAGGCTTTGGCTGCTCTGAATGAATGTGTACAATCGCAGGGCCAGAGAAATTGTGTAGACTGGATAAATAATATGCAGTGCCGGTGTGTACTGATGTTTTTCCAATACCTAAAGAGGTTTACTACATTTTTTTTTTTTTTAAATAAAGAATGGGATAGACCAGGTGTGCCGTTCTCTTCCCCTCCTATTTTTTAGAAGAATGTTTTCTAATAGTTACCACCACACGGGACTTCTGGCAGACAGTTCCTAAGGTGGAGAGAAGAGTTTCTACTCTAGCTAAGCGTACCACTACCTCTGACGAGGACAGTTGTGCTTTTTAGATCCAATGGATAAAAAATGTTTATTCAACAGGGTTTTATCCTGCAGCCCCTTGCATACATTGCTTCTGTCACTGCTGCTGCGGCGTTCTGGGTTGAGTCTCTTGATGAGGCTTTACAGTTAAGCGACTCCATTGGATGAATATATTTGACAAGCTTATGCTAGCCAATTCCTTTGTTTTCTGATGCCTTGTTCATTTGACTAGACTAACGGCTAAGAATTCTGTTTTTTACTATACTGGCGTGCAGAGCGCTATGGCTTATATCATGGTCAGCTGTCGTGACTTTAATAAATAAGCTACTTAACTTCCCTTCAAGGGGCAGACCCTATTCGGGCCTGGTTTGAAGGAGATTATTGCTTATATCACTGGAGGAAAAGGTCATGCCCTTCCTCAGGATAGGTCTAAATCAAGGGCAAAAAAAAAAAGTCTAATTTTCGTACCTTTTAAAAACTTCAGGGCAGGTGTGGCATCCTCTTCCTCTAAGGCAAAACAAGAGGGAATTTTTGCTCAGTCCAAGGCGGTCTGGAGACAATCGGACCTGGAACAAAGATAAGCAGGCCAAGGAGCCTGCTGCTGCCTCTAAGGCAGCATGAAGGAACGGACCCCTATCCGGTAACGGATCCTATAGGGGGCAGACTTTCATTCTTTGCCCAGGCGTGGGCAAGAGATGCCCAGGATCCCTAGGCATTGGAATTTATATCCCAGAGATATCTTCTGGATTTCAAAGATTCCCCCCCAAAAAAAGGGGAGATTTCGCCTTTCACAATTATCTGCAAACCAGATAAAGAAGGAGGCATTCTTACATTGTGTACGAGATCCATCCAGTTCCAAGAGAGGAACAGGGACAGAGTTTTTACTCAAATCTGTTTGTGGTTCCCAAGGAGAGGGAACCTTCAGACCTATTTTGGATCTAAAGATCTTAAACAAATTCCTCAGAATTCCGTCATTTAAGATGGAAACTATTCGTACCATCTTAACTATGATCCAGGAGAGTCAATAGAGGACTACAATGGATTTGAAGGATGCTTATCCTCACATTGTGATGCATAAAGATCACCATCGTTTTTCAGGTTTGCCTTTCTAGACAGGCATTACCAGTTTGTAGCTCTTTCCTTTGGGATATCTACAGCCCCAAGAATCTTTATGGAGGTTCTGGGGTCGCTTTGGCGGTCCTTAGACCGCGGGGCATAGAAGTGGCCCCTTATTTAGACGACATCCTGATACAGGCGTCAAACATCCAAATTGCCCAGTCTCATACGGACGTAGTACTGGCATTTCTGAGATCACATGGGGGGAAAGTGAACAAGGAAAGAGTTCTCTATCCCCAATCTCAAGGGTTTCCCTCCTAGGGACTCTGATAGATTCTGTAGAAATGAAAATTTACCTGACGGAGTCCAGGTTGTCAAAGTTTCTAAATTTCTGCCGTGTTTTTTTCATCCCATCCGCGCCCTTCGGTGGCTCAGTACATGAATGAAATCGGCTTAATGGTAGCGGCAAGGGACATAGTACCGTTTGCACGTCTACATTTCAGACCGCTGCAACTATGCATGCTCAGTCAGAGGAACGGGGATTACACAGATTTGTCCCCCTGTTAAACCTGGACCAAGAGACCAGAGATTCTCTTCTCTGGTGACTATGTCGGGTCCATCTGTCCAAGGGTATGACCTTCCGCAGGTCAGATGGGACAATTGTTACAATAGATGCCAGCCTTTTAGGTTGGGATGCAGTCTGGAACTCCCTGAAGGCTCAGGGATAGTGGACTTAGGAGGAGACCCTCCTTCTAATAAATATTCTGGAACTGGGAGTGATATTCCATGCTCTTCAGACTTGGCCTCAGTTAGCAACTCTGAGGTACATCATACTCAGTCGGACAATATACACGACTGTGGCTTACATCAGCCATCAAGGGGGAACAGAAGTTCCCTAGCGATGTTAGAAGTCTTACAATAATTTACTGGACAGAGACTCACTCTTGTCTATCAGCTATCCATATCCCAGGTGTTGAGAACTGGGAGGTGGATTTTCTAAGTCGTCAGACTTTTCTTCCGGGGGAGTGGGATTTCCTCCGGAGGTCAAGACCAAGCAGGAGAGGGCTTTGGTGTTTTTGACAGCGCCTGCGTAGCCACGCAGGACCTGGTATGCAGATCTGGTGGACATGTCATCCTTTCCATCACGGTCTCTGCTTCAGAGACAGGTCCCTCTACCTCAGGGTCCTTTCAACCATCTAAATAGAATCAATCTGAGATGGACTGCCTGGAGACTGAACGCTTGATGTTATCAAAGCATGGCTTCTCCGAGTCAGTCATTGATACCTTAATACAGACATGAAAGCCTGTCTCTAGGAAAATTGAACATAGATATGGTGTAAATATCTGATCGTTATGAATCCAAGGGTTACTCATGGAGTAAAGTCTGGATTCCCAGGATATTATCTTTTCTCCAAGATGTTTTTGAGAAAAGGGTTGTCAGCTAATTCCTTAAAAGGGGACAGATTTTTACTCTGTCTATTTTTTTGCACAAGCGTCTGGCAGGTATTCTAGACGTTCAGGCATTTGGTCAGGCTTTGGTTAGATCCAAGCCTGTGTTTAAAACTGTTGCTCCGCCATGGAGCTTAAACCTGATTCTTAAGGTTCTTCAAGAAGTTCCGTTTGAACCTTTTTTGTTCCATAGATATCAATCTTTATCTTGGAAAGTTCCTTTTGGGTAGCTAATTCCTCGACTCGTAGAGTCTCCAAGTTATCTGTGTTACAATGTGATTCTCCTTATCTGGTCCTTCGTACGGATAAGGTAGTCCTGCGTACCAACCTGGGTTTTTCCTAAGGTGGTATCTAACAAGTACATCACTCAAGAGATAGTTGTTCCATGCTTGTATCCTAATCCTTCCTCAAAGAAGGAACGTCTATTACACAATATTGGACGTGGTTTGTGCTTTAAAGTTTTACTTACAAGCTACTACAGTTTTCATCAAACGTTCACCTTGTTTGTTGTCTATTCTGGACAGAGGAGAGGTCAAAAGACTTCAGCAGCCTCTCTGTCTTTTTGGTTAAAAAGCATAATTCATTTAGCTTATGAGACTGCTGGACAGCAGCCTCCTGAAGGGATTACAGCTCATTCTACTAGAGCTGTGGTTTTCACTTGGGCCTTTTTTAAATGTGGCTTCTGTTGAACAGATTTACAAGACGGAGTCTTGGTCTGCGCTTCATACTTTTCAAATTTAACAAATTTGATACCTTGCTTCTTCGGAGGCTATTTTTGGGAGAAAGGGTTTTTTACAGGCAGTGGTAACTTCCGTTTAAGTACCTGCCTTGTCCCTCCCATCATCCGTGTACTTTAGCTTTGGTATTGGTATTCCATAAGTAATGGATGATCCGTGGACTGGATACACTTAACAAGAGAAAACATAATTTATGCTTACCTGATAAATTTATTTCTCTTGTAGTGTATCCAGTCCACGGCCCGCCCTGTCACTTTAAGGCAGGTAATTTTTTCATTTGAACTACAGTCACCACTGCACCCTATGGTTTTTCCTTTCTCTGCATGTTTTCGGTCGAATGACTGAATATGGCAGTTAGGGGAGGAGCTATATAGCAGCTTTGCTGTGGGTGGACTCTTGCAGCTTCCTGTTGGGAAGGAGAATATATTCCATAAGTAATGGATGATCCGTGGACTGGATATACTACAAGAGAAATAAATTTATCAGGTAAGCATAAATTATGTTTTTTAGCCAGCAGGTCCTATTTGTGGCAAAAATAAAATTTTCAGCCAGCAGGTCCTATTTGTGGCAAAAATAAAATTTTCAGCCAGCGACTGGTTTTTTTTTTTTTTTTTTTTTTTTTTAGTTAGGTGACCACGTTACTTAGAATAAAATTAGAGGTAGCCCTTGCCTTACAAAAGTCTGCCCACCCCTGCCTTACACTATACCTATTCATAAACATTAAAATATTTTGTTCAAAATTTTGCCTTATTAAAAATAATACGGGTTTCCATTCATTAAAAACTAAATGTTATTTTCGGTAAATCCGAATCATATATTAACTCGTTTTTGTGTCAATGGATGAATTCTGGCTATTATATGGAGATACGGAGATACATACGTATTGAAAATAATATTGAAAACGATTTGTTAAAAGGATATTTAATTTTAAATCAAATCTACTCCTTCCCAGTACTACAACTGTTTAAGTTGATGGGTCATTCATACACAAGGATAGATATACTACTTGTCCATAATTTTTCTCTAATAGGCTTATATGTCCCCTGAAGGAAATTGCTTTGTTCGAAAGTGTCACACTTTATTTGGAAGGATCACTAAAAAAGGTGCCTATTTTTATAGGACAATTGATAAAGTGCATAATTAGGTAGTGCAAAAATAAAAAAGTATGAATACAGAACTTTAAAAAAGAAAACTATGTATTCTGAATCTATTTTATGGACCCATAAATGGACCAAATTTTTTTTCCTATCAATGAGTTTTACCAACTGATAGATAATGTTGCTAAGGGATATTGTATCACATGAAATTTGCTACATCGATATTGATGTTTAAACCCAAGGACTGTAGGATTTTTAATTTATATATCCATTTGGTTTCAAGCTTTCTTAACTCTAGGAGCCTATTGGATTTGGAAGGGGGTACCCAGTCTAATACTTGAATTTTTAAAGTCTTGGGATTACTCCTGTGACAGTCTAAAAAGTGTTTGGAGACGCTATGTTTTAAAAACTTTTCTTTAATATTATAAATATGTTCATTCGCCCTGCGTCTAATCTTTCGTTTTGTGCGGCCTGTATATAATAGACCACACCCACATTCTAATAAATAAACCATATAAGTGGAATCACAATTGCTTCTAAACGTAATGTTGAAAGTTTCAGTAGAGTCAGAGTTTGTAAACGTAGGTGACCTATTGAGGTGTTTGCACATATTGCATCTTGACTTTGCACATTTTAAAGTACCCTTCCACTCTGTTAACCAGTTATCTTTAACCGTAGTATTACATTCTCTTTGTGTTTTCTTTGTTCGTAATTTACTAGGTTCTAATAGGTTTTTGAGACTTTTTCCTTTTTTATATGTAAATATTGGTTTATTATTCAAATGTGACCCCAGCAGGGGCCAATGTTTTTTTGGGACGTTATTCATCCAGCATTTTTTGTGTGCACTTTTTGCCTGGATGAAGCTATTGCAGTCTGTTGGTTTTCTCTAGTTCTTCACTGCTACTTTACCTTCAGGGTCCTTAAATAAAATTAAATCTAAAAATTCTTTCTGTATTTTTGAGGATGATTTTGTGAATTTTAAATTATAGTTATTATCATTAATATAATTTAAGAAACTTTCTATTTCATCTGTCCCCCCTTTTCATAAAATAATATCATCATCTATGTATCTCCCGTATTTTAAAATATTATCAGTGTAAGGGTTGTTTTCCCAGATGAACTCATTTTCAAATGCATTAAGGAGAGGTTTGCGTAAGAGGGGGCAAATTTGGTCGCCTTTGCCATTCCTCGTGTTTGTAAATAAAATATATTTTCAAATAAAAAATAATTATGTCTAAGAATAAAATTGATGCTATTTATTAAAAAATGGATGTGGTTTGTAGGCATTTGCCATTTTGAAAGTTCTTCCTCAATTTTATGTACACCCTTGTCATGTGGTATACACGTTTAAAGGGCCGCTACATCACAGGTTACCCAGCACATGTCTTCTTCCCATATTAATCCCTCAAATTCTTCGATCACTGTAGTTGTATCTTTTAAATATACTTTTGTTTTCTTGACTAGAGGCTGTAAATAAAAGTCTACATATTTGGAGATGTTGTCGCAAATGGACCCTATCCCTTTGACTATAAGTCTTCCTGGGGGGGGTTCAAAGGGTCTTTATGCACTTTTGGGAGGTTATAAAACGTATATATATATTCGGCTGAGGTCCAACTAAAAATTTAAATTCATCATTATTTAGAATACCCTAAGTTTTAGCCTTATTCAGCATTTTATTTGCCTCTTTAATAAAGTTTTTTTAATTAAACTTTAATGATTTAGACAGAGTATACAATTTTAAACAACATTCCAATTTACTTTTTATTTGCTTCCTTCTCTTGTTATCCTTTGCTGAAAGGTTTATCTAGGTAAGCTGAGGAGCAGCAAATAACATAGGTTCTAGCTGTTGATTGATGGCTATATATATATATATATATATATATATATATATATATATATATATATATATATATATATACTGTTTTGCCATTGGCTCACCCATGTGTTCAGTTAAAAACCAGTAGTGCATTGCTGCATATTATTCTCATGCTAATCTTTGCTTTGACAATATCATTATATCTAGAATTTATTTACTGTTTAGTATCCCTATAAAGGGATATTAAAGCACAAATGTTATTATGGCTCTATAGTTCCATAAAAGGTGACACACTGACCGTACATACAGACCTCTTTGAGGCTGACAAGATTTTGAGACCAACATATTTCTTGCTTAAAGAAACAGTCTACTCCATAATTTGTATTGTTTAAAAAGATAGATAATTCCTTTATTACCCATTCCCCAGTTTTGCATAATCAACACGGTTATACTAATATACTTTCAACCTCTGTGATTACCTTGTATCTAAGCCTCTGCAGACTGCCCCCTTATCTCAGTTCTTTTGACAGACCTGCATTTTATCCAATCACTGCTGATTTCTAAATAACTCCACGGGAGTGAGCACAATGTTATCTAATATGGAACACATGAACTAGCACTGTGAAAAACTGTCAAAATGAACTGAGATAAAAAATTAGCATCTGAGCCTTACCTAGGTTTAGCTTTCATCAAAGAAAATGTGAAGATAAATTAAATTGTAAAGTTGTTTAAAATTGCACGCCCTATCTGAATCATGAAAGTTTAATTTTGACTAGACTGTCCCTTTAACAAAGTATGCTTTGATTTAGTATTTTTTTGGAAGACTATTTGACTTTTTTAAACTATTACCATCAATAACATCATAACCTCTGATTTCCCAGTAGGTCCTCTGCAACAAATACAGGGCAATCTATATAGTGACTGGGCACTGGGTAGGTGGGGGTCACATAATGACCCCCAAAAAGCCTCCATTCTTTATCCAACCATGTATATTTTGCACAACTGAGCAGTCATTTTACCCTTTGGATGCCAGTAACTTGCAAATCAATCATGTTACCTCTTTGTTTGCCAGTAACACACAGAAACAGTAATGATTTGACCCCCTTGACTGCCACTCACCTCTTTCTGTTCCATAGTTCTAATGCTATGAGACATAGGGACCTTTTTTACATATAGCTGAAACACTTTCTCTTGTTAAGTGTGTTCAGTCCACGGGTCATCCATTACTTATGGGATATATTCTCCTTCCCAACAGGAAGTTGCAAGAGGATCACCCAAGCAGAGCTGCTATATAGCTCCTCCCCTCACATGTCATATCCAGTCATTCTCTTGCAACCCTCAACAAAGAAGGAGGTCGCGAGAGGAGTTGGAGTTTTTACTTAATTATTCTTCAATCAAAAGTTTGTTATTTTAAATGGCACCTGAGTGTGCTGTTTTTTCTATCTCAGGCAGTATTTGGAAGAAGAATCTGCCTGCGTTTTCTATGATCTTAGCAGGCGTAACTAAGATCCACTGGCTGTTCTCGACATTCTGAGGAGTAGGGTAACTTCAGAAAAGGGGAATAGCATGCGGGGTCCCCCGCAAATGAGGTATGTGCAGTACAATAGTTCTCCAACATTGGTGTGTCCGGTCCACGGCGTCATCCTTACTTGTGGGAATATCTCTTCCCCAACAGGAAATGGCAAAGAGTCCCAGCAAAGCTGGCCATATAGTCCCTCCTAGGCTCCGCCCACCCCAGTCATTCTCTTTGCCGTTGCACAGGCAACATCTCCACGGAGATGGTTAAGAGTTTTTTGGTGTTTAAATGTAGTTTTTTATTCTTCTATCAAGTGTTTGTTATTTTAAAATAGTGCTGGTATGTACTATTTACTCTGAAACAGAAAGGGATGAAGATTTCTGTTTGTGAGAGGAAGATGATTTTAGCAGACAGTAACTAAAATCGATTGCTGTTTCCACATAGGACTGTTGAGATGAAGTAACTTCAGTTGGGGGAAACAGTTAGCAGACTTTTCTGCTTAAGGTATGACTAGCCATATTTCTAACAAGACCATGTAATGCTGGAAGGCTGTCATTTCCCCTCATGGGGACCGGTAAGCCATTTTCTTAGTCAAGCAAACAGAATAAAGGGCTTAATATGGGCTATAAAACTGGTAGACACTTTTATGGGCTAAATCGATTGCTTTATTTGGGCATTTTATACATGTTTATACTGATAATTCACATTTATAAACTTGGGGAACGTTTTTTAACGGCAGGCACTATGTTAGACACCTTTTCCAGTCAGAAGGGCCTTCCCAGTTGTAGGCTGAGCCTCATTTTCGCGCCATTACTGCGCAGTTGTTTTTTGAGAGCAAGACATGCAGATGCATGTGTGAGGATCTGAAAGTAGCTGGAAAAGTTTCTAGAAGGCGTCACTTGGTATCGTATTCCCCTCTGGGCTTGGTTAGGTCACAGCAAAGGCTATAGCTGGGACTGTATAGGGGTTAAATTTGTAAACGGCTCCGGTTCCGTTATTTTAAGGGTTAAAGCTCTAAAAGTTGGTGTGCAATACTCTTAATGCTTTAATACTCTTAATGCTTTAAGACAATTCCTTCATACTTTTTCACATATTCAGTAATAAAGTGTTTTCTGTTTAAAATTTAAAGAGACAGTAACGGTTTTGTTTTAAAACGTTTTTTGTGCTTTATTGACAAGTTTAAGCCTGTTTAACATATCTGTGCCTTCGGATAAGCTATGTTCTATATGTATGAAAGCCAATGTGTCTCCCCATTTAAATTTGTGTGATAATTGTGCCATAGCGTCCAAACAAAGTAAGGACAGTGCTGCCACAGATAATGAAATTGCCCAAGATGATTCCTCAGATGAGGGGCGTAAACATGATACTACATCATCTCCTACTGTGTCTACACCAGTTTTGCCCACGCAGGAGGCCCCTAGTACATCTAGCGCGCCAATGCTTATTACCATGCAACAATTGACGGCTGTAATGGATAACTCCATAGCAAATATTTTATCCAAAATGCCTACATATCAGAGAAAGTGCGATTGCTCTGTTTTAAACACTGAAGAGCAGGAGGGCGCTGATGATAATTGTTCTGTCATACCCTCACAACAATCTGAAGTGGCCATGAGGGAGGTTTTGTCAGATGGGGAAATTTCAGATTCAGGAAAAATTTCTCAACAAGCTGAACCTGATGTTGTGACATTTAAATTTAAATTAGAACATCTCCGCGCACTGCTTAAGGAGGTGTTATCTACTCTGGATGATTGTGACAACTTGGTCATTCCAGAGAAATTATGCAAGATGGACAAGTTCCTAGAGGTTCCGGTGCACCCCGACGCTTTTCCTATACCCAAGCGGGTGGCGGACATAGTGAATAAGGAGTGGGAAAAGCCCGGCATACCTTTTGTTCCCCCCCTATATTAAGAAATTATTTCCTATGGTCGACCCCAGAAAGGACTTATGGCAGACAGTCCCTAAGGTCGAGGGGGCAGTTTCTACTCTAAACAAGCGCACGACTATTCCTATCGAGGATAGTTGTGCTTTCAAAGATCCTATGGATAAAAATTTGGAGGGTTTGCTTAAAAAGATTTTTGTACAGCAAGGTTACCTTCTACAACCCATTTCGTGCATTGTTCCTGTCACTACAGCAGCGTGGTTCTGTTTCGAGGAACTAGAAAAGTCGCTCAGTAGAGAGACTCCATATGAGGAGGTTATGGACAGAGTTCACGCACTTAAGTTGGCTAACTCTTTTATTTTAGATGCCGCTTTGCAATTAGCTAGATTAGCGGCGAAAAATTCAGGGTTTGCAATTGTGGCGCGCAGAGCGCTTTGGCTAAAGTCTTGGTCAGCGGATGTGTCATCCAAGACAAAATTGCTTAACATCCCTTTCAAAGGTAAAACTCTATTTGGACCAGAATTGAAAGAGATTATCTCAGACATCACTGGGGGAAAGGGCCACGCCCTTCCACAAGATAGGCCTTTCAAGGCCAAGAATAAGTCTAATTTTCGTTCCTTTCGCAATTTCAGGAACGGACCGGCCTCTAATTCTGCAGACCTAGTGGACATGTCGTCCTGTCCACCATGGTCTCTACCCCTGAGGCAGGACCTTCTAATTCAGGGTCCTTTCAACCATCCAAGCCTAATTTCTCTGAGGCTGACTGCTTGGAAATTGAACGCTTGATTCTATCAAAGCGTGGTTTTTCGGATTCGGTTATTGATACATTAATACAGGCTCGGAAACCTGTTACCAGGAAAATTTACCATAAGATATGGCGTAAATATTTATATTTGTGTGAATCCAAGAGTTACTCATGGAGTAAGGTTAGGATTCCTAGGATATTGTCCTTTCTACAAGAGGGTTTAGAAAAGGGCTTATCCTCTAGTTCACTAAAGGGACAGATTTCTGCTCTGTCTATTCTTTTACACAAGTGTCTGGCAGAGAATCCAGACGTCCAGGCCTTTTGTCAGGCTTTGGCTAGAATTAAGCCTGTGTTTAAAACTGTTGCTCCTCCTTGGAGCTTAAACTTGGTTCTTAAAGTTCTTCAGGGTGTTCCGTTTGAACCCCTTCATTCCATTGATATTAAACTTTTATCTTGGAAAGTTCTGTTTTTGATGGCTATTTCCTCGGCTCGAAGAGTCTCTGAGTTATCTGCCTTACATTGTGATTCCCCTTATCTGATCTTTCATTCAGACAAGGTAGTCCTGCGTACTAAACCTGGGTTTTTACCTAAGGTTGTTTCTAACAGGAATATCAATCAAGAGATGATTGTTCCATCATTATGTCCTAATCCTTCTTCAAAGAAGGAACGTCTTTTGCATAATCTAGACGTGGTCCGTGCCCTGAAGTTCTACTTACAGGCAACTAAAGATTTTCGGCAAACTTCTTCTCTGTTTGTCGTTTACTCTGGACAGAGGAGAGGTCAAAAGGCTTCGGCTACCTCTCTCTCTTTTTGGCTTCGTAGCATAATACGTTTAGCCTATGAGACTGTTGGACAGCAGCCTCCTGAACGAATTACAGCTCATTCCAGTAGAGCTGTGGCTTCCACTTGGGCCTTTAAGAATGAGGCCTCTGTTGAACAGATTTGCAAGGCTGCAACTTGGTCTTCACTTCATACTTTTTCCAAATTTTACAAATTTGATACTTTTGCTTCTTCGGAAGCTGTTTTTGGGAGAAAGGTTCTACAGGCAGTGGTTCCTTCTGTTTAAAGTTCCTGCCTTGTCCCTCCCATCATCCGTGTACTTTAGCTTTGGTATTGGTATCCGATAAGTAATGGATGACCCGTGGACTGAACACACTTAACAAGAGAAAACATAATTTATGCTTACCTGATAAATTTATTTCTCTTGTAGTGTGTTCAGTCCACGGCCCGCCCTGTCTTTTTTGAGGCAGGTTCTAAATTTTAAATTATAACTCCAGTCACCACTGCACCCTATAGTTTCTCCTTTCTCGTCTTGTTTCGGTCGAATGACTGGATATGACATGTGAGGGGAGGAGCTATATAGCAGCTCTGCTTGGGTGATCCTCTTGCAACTTCCTGTTGGGAAGGAGAATATATCCCATAAGTAATGGATGACCCGTGGACTGAACACACTACAAGAGAAATAAATTTATCAGGTAAGCATAAATTATGTTTTTTTCAAAAATGGACATTTAAATGTCCGGTATTTTTGTGAAGATTATACTGGACAATCTGCTAAAATACAGGTCTGTCTAGTTGAATACCGGACACCTGACAACCCTATTTCCCAGGCAATGTTGAAGCATTGTATCAGGATAAGGGAAGGAGATAGGGATGAACAGTTTTCTTTGCAGGATATTTACTATGTTTTAAAACACTTATTTTCAAGTTATTTTTTTTAAATGTGCAAACCCTGCAATGTTAAAAGCATTTTTTTAGCATGGATGTCAAAAAGGTATCTTATTCATGCTATATTCAAAGAAGCAGAGTCGCAATTGGTTTTGTATAAGACTCTGATTTTAAGACGATAATGCGGTTAACATCAATAGTGTGATAAAATAAAACAAAATCCAATGGCGAAAAAAATCAAAGCAACAGCTCAAACATTTTATTTTAGTTTGGGCTTTGTATGGATCCTGTAGTGTATATAGGTATTGTCAAACCTCTGACATTTTTTGAAGAACTGTAGGTTGCATTATGCTGTTCTTTTTTACTGTGTTTTCACAAAATATATTTTAAGACTTTTTTTTTCCCCAATTGCAAATTGAAAACCATGAATTTATTTAAGGGGAAGTGATAATGTATTGAAAGACTGTGAATCATGTTATGGATATTGTTTCAGTAAAGAAATTTGAGATTTTTAAATCAAATGTTTAGTTATTCATAATGAAACATTATTGATTTTGCCCCCATTTAATGTAATTTAGCTCTGAAAATAGAGACATTTCTAATTCTCGGAACTTGAAATTCTTCTCAATACTTACTCTGCTACATATCTGTCCCTAATTGCCTTTAACTGATAATAACTGCAAAACAATGCACTAACTTTATGACAATGACTAGCCTTGTTGTCTGCATAATAAAGCCCTGACTGGCTCCTCCTTATAAAGCAAATAGTGGGTGGAGCTTGGCTATTGAAAAATAATTGCAGGAAAAAAGACGTTAAAGGGACAGTCAACACCAGAATTTTTGTTGTTTAAAAAGATAGATAAACCCTTTATTTACCTTTCCCCAGTTTTGCATAACTAACACAGTTATATTAGTACACCTTTTACCTCTGTGATTACCTTGTTTCCAAGCCTCTGCAAACTGCCCCCTTATATCAGTTCTTGTGACAGACTTGCATTTTAGCCAATCAGTGCTTACTCCTAGGTAACTTCACGTGCGTGAGCTCAATGTTATCTGTATGAAACACATGAACTAATGCCCTCTAGTGGTGAAAATCTGTCAAAATGCTTTCAGATTAGAGGTCGGTCTTCAAGGTCTAAGAAATTAGCATAGGAACCTCCTAGGTTTAGCTTTCAACTAACAATACCAAGAGAACAAAGCAAAATTGGTGATAAAAGTAAATTGTTTAAAATTACATGCCCTATTTGAATCATGAGAGTTTATTTTAGACTTGACTGTCCCTTTAATGTAAAAAAAAAGACTTAGCTGATATTTTAATCTATAGCAACAGAACAGAAATGCAGCGTAATTATAAAGTACAACACACAGAGGAGCAGGCACTACTCGGTTGAGAGAAAAATGTAAAGCATCCGTTTATTATATTGAGTTAAAAAATCGCCCCCTGGTGGAGCTTAATCATAGACTATGATTAAGCGCCACCAGGGGGCACGAAACGCGTAAGACTTGCCTTGTGTGTTTGTTCTCTGTCTGGGGATACCCCATTTTTTTAACTCAATGTAATAAACTGATGTTTTAAATTTTTCTCTCATCCGAGTAGTGCCTGCTCCTCCGTGTGTTGTTCTTTGGATCACCACGGCCTGATCCGCCGTCGCTACGGCACTCTAGGTCCAACTGTGAAGCAGGTTTTATTTTCAGAACTTCCTTTCACTGACCTGTAGTCTGGCCGTGTTTCGAATACCCCTTTCGCTTGCCTGTAATTATAAAGTGTTCACTGTCCATTTAAAGGGACATTAAGCACCTTGAGATTGTTATATAAAATCTTTAATTATATTTAGTAAAAAAAAGAAAAGCAATATACTTTCACAGTGTTCTCCACATAAAGTAATACCAGCCGTGTGGCATTATAAAGTAACTGAGTGGGGGCAGGGTAATGTTACTTAGCCTATCCAAAGCACAAATTAATAGCATAATTTTAATACAAATTTATGAAATTATTTATGAACAAACTTGCACTCACTGATTGGATAGCTAAATGTAGCCAATCAGCGAGTATTATTCAGGGTCTGAACCAAAAATGAGCCAGCTCCAAAGCTTTCATTTCTGCTTTTTCAAATAAAGATACAAAGAGAACGAAGAACATTTGATAATAGGAGTAAATTAGAAACGTCTCTTAAAACTGCATGCTCTATGCGAATCATGGAAGAAAACATGTAGGTTTAGTATCCCTTTAAAGTACCCCTGTTTTTAAGATAAATTTTTTTAAGTCATTAAACTTTACAATCACTTTTAACTGTTGCTTGCAAATTGCAATAATGGTCCAACATAGGCTGTTGCCACTTTGCATATTCCTTCATTCAGACTGTTGACTAATGTCAATGATGTCAACTAGTGGTGACCAGGCTAAACTGTCCCTTTAAACCTTTACTGGTTTCGCATACCAAACATAGAAGAAATAGTAAATCAGTAAATGCAATTGTTAAAACTAAATTTTATGCTTAATTTACCAATTACTTGGATCAAAGTTTCTCCTAGGCTTAATTTGTTGCTAAATGTAGTATCAGGAAAAATATTTACTAAGTCTTTCAACTCTGACCCTTGATCTGACTGCAAGGCTGTAATTATAATGTGACATGCTAATCATTCTGTTTAATTAAGGCAGTTAGGGTAATCCTTTTGCTCACTTTAGCCTCAAGGTAACTAGCTTTTTGGTGTGGTGAAACCTTGGGTTGTATTAGAAGACTTAACCAATAACAGTCTATGAGAAAGGACTTAAAACCTGTTTTAATCATATAGCAAATAGACAGAAAAAGACTGAGATTCATGATACATACTGTATATATGTATACTCTATGTATATATGTATACTCTGTGTATATATGTATACTCTGTGTATATATGTATACACACTAATTATTTATGTTATCATATTAGTATTTTTTTCATATCACATTGTATATATCAGCAATTAAAAGGATGTAAATTCAAATTCTAAGATGTATCTGAGTTTAGCAATGAATAATGCAGCTTTATTTTGTCAAATGAGTATATTGTTTTGTGGTTTTTTTTATTTTTATTTTCACTGATTATCCTGCCTCCCAGAACAAAGGAGCCCTTTTAACCAATGACAAACTAATACACATATGTATGTGTTGACCATGATTTGTTTTTATATATGCAGTTAATAGACCACTAAACATAATATAATAGCATAATAATTAAATGCATAATAAAAAAACTATGCAAAAGTATATTTCCGTCGGACAAGTTTTAAACGTAGTTCTATTTTCCCTCCCACTGCATGATGTGACAGCCATAAGCCAATCACAAAATGCAAATAAGTATATTCTGTGAATCTTGCACATGCTCAGTAGGAGCTGATGCCTCAGAAAGTATGTACGTGTATATAAAAAAGATTGTGCACATTTAGATAATGGAAGTCAATTGGAAAGTTGATTAAAATTGTGTGCTCTTTCTAAATCATGAAAGTTTATTTTTGACTTGAGTGACCCAAACAAGACAGAGATTGGAGTAGCTCTGTTGTATTCTCTTTCCTTAAAGTAGTTAAGCACTGATATCCTTTGTTAAAATGCATACCTAGGTAGGCTCATGAGCGGCAATGTTCTACAGGGAGGCGGTGCTAGCTGATGATTGGTGGCTAGACACAAATGCCTCTTGTCATTGGCCCACCAGATATGTTCAGCTAGCTCCCAGTAGTGCATTTCTCCTCTGGAGTTGATTTTAACTATGTGCTAACTGCTAACCCAGGGGTTAAACGCATAGTTAGATGCAAGTACCAGATTTTCATTATTTTTAATGTCTTGTCATTACGGAAAATGTGATCTTTTATAAGGCTATCTGGCTTTAGCAGTATTTCTTCACCTCGCGTACGTCTTCAGCCATCCCATATTCATTCTTGTCAGTTCTTCCCCATGTATTGTTCTTGAGGTTAAGCAGTGCACAGAATAATTTGCAGCAAATGCTTGTTGGCAGAATCATTTACATATTTCTTGTATCAGTTACTTTTTGCTATTCAAGGATTTTCATTTTCTCCCCCCCCCCCCCCCTTTCATTTCTTTCAATGAAGCATCCGGTAAAAAGATCTGTTATTTATAAATTGCATTTTTATATTTCAAATTTGCATTATAGTGAATTGTGGGATAGTGGCTTTAATCTGAAACTTGCTTACGAGTGAAGAGCTTTATGTTTTTTCATTAGCTTTTTTTTTCTCCGCAACCCCCATCTGTACAATACTCCTAGTAATAACATTGCTTAGCAACGGAATCTTCATGCTTATTATTCAAGTGATAGGCCCATTTATACGCATATTCTTTAGTCACTTTTTTTTTTTTTCTGCTTTAGCTTTTGGAGATTAAAACTATTGTATATCTCTACCTGAGAAGTATGCATTATAAAGGGTTCAGAGAGATAGGCAGCAATTGACTC
This sequence comes from Bombina bombina, assembly GCF_027579735.1. Classification (NCBI taxonomy): domain Eukaryota; kingdom Metazoa; phylum Chordata; class Amphibia; order Anura; family Bombinatoridae; genus Bombina; species Bombina bombina. Next base: position 888,069,238 of record NC_069502.1, read on the forward strand.
AATTCGATCAAACGTAGAGGCTTGGCATGTTATTGAGTGCTCAAAAGATCAGCTCTCTATAAAAATCTAGAATTAGAAAAGTTTGAATGCAGATGTAAAATTTTAAGAACTATGACTTTCTGACGCTATGGATTTGTTAACAGCAACTCTACGCTTCAAAACTATTTCACCACCGTCCTATTCATTAACCACTGAATAAACTCTAGATCAAAGCAAAAATTTGCCTTGGTAGAGTATGCAATATTTTTTTAATTATTTTTGTTGTTTAACTATTAAAAAAACAAGCGTAATAGTTGAAAAATTACATGCTCTGATTTGTTAGAACACATCATTGTAAGACTATCGACCCTATACAGTACAAATTCCACTTTGGACCGGCGGAGCGCAGCAGTGCTAGTCACATGACTCAGCTGCGCGGGTTAGACACAGTAGTGTGGGTCTTAAAATTACATGCTGTAGCGAATTAGGGTATGTATTTTTTGGATATTTTGGCCCTTTAAAGGGACATTAAACACTTTGAGATATTAATATAAAATGTTAAATTGTATGTAGTAAAGCAACTTTGCCAAATTCTTTCATTATTTATTTTTTTCCCTTTTCTTGTAATTTAATTCTGTATATTGTGGGCGTTTCAAATTCCTGTTAAAACTGGAAGTGCAGACACAGCTGTAATCCACACAGTCATTGGTTGCACACTCTACTAAGCCATTTTATAACTGTCCCTAATTGGCCTTAGCAGAAAACAAAACTTTAGTTACAATATGGTGGTGCTCACTATTTTATGGACAATAGAATCTTACCCTTTTTCAATATTTAAAAATCGAATTTCTTTAAAAAAAATATTCATGCATCTATTACTCTCAGGGTTATATTTTCTCTGAATACATCATACTATAAATGATTTATTTACTGTTTAATGTCCCTTTAAAGGGACATTAAACACTTTGAGATGGTAATATAAAATGATAAATTGTATATATAAAACAACTCTGCAATATACTTTCATTATATTTTGTCCTCTTTGCCTTTTAATTCCAATCTGAAATTGTGAGCTTTTCAGTTCCTGTTAGAAATGGAAGTGCAGAAAACTGTTAAATCCAGCACAACCATTGGCTGCACACTCTAATGACCTATGTATAACTGTCCCTAATTGGCCACAGCAGAGAAGGTAACACAAGTTACAACATGGCAGCTCCCAGTGTTTTATAGGCACTAAAAGTTTACTCTTATTTTGTCACTTTTTAAACAACTAATGAAACTTTAAAAGATACATCTACTTGTTAGTCATGGACTAATCTTTTCTTTGAATGCATCATTCTATGTAGCATGCATTTAGTGTTTAATGTCCCTTTAAGCATCCATAAAGCAATGGGTGCTGCAATGTTGTAACCTAGGATTATTTTTCTGCTGAGGCCACTTAGGGACAGTTTTAAATGGGTAACCAAATGGTGCAACCATTCAATGTTTGGATATACCAGTATTAAAGGGACATTATACACTAGATTTTTCTTTGCATAAATGTTTTGTAAATTATCCATTTATATAGCCTATACCATTTTTTTTTTTAATATAGTTTTGCTTATTTTTTAAATAACATTGCACTGATTTTCAGACTCCTAACCAATCCCCAAAGTTTTAGCAGAATACTGATGTATACCTACTCCAGCTTGTTCCTGTTTATGTAAAGAATCTTTTCATATGCAGAGGAAGGGGGAGGGGGGAGTGTCTGCTACACAACCACTTTCAATGGGTGTTCCACTAACTTTTTAAACAGAGCTACACTGGGAGCTTTTAAGTAAGTTTCCTTCTTAAGGAGAGTCCATGAGGCCTAATTATCAAATGTCTGTCGGACCTGATCCGACAGTGCGGATCAGGTCCGACAGACATCGCTGAATGCGGAGAGCAATACGATCTCCGTATTCAGCTTTGCACCAACAGCTCTTGTGAGCTGCTGGTGCAACCCCGCCCCTGCAAACTCGCGGCAAGCAGGGGGGCTGTCGTGGCGATCTCTGTCCGCCTCATCAGAGCAGGCGGACAGGGTTATGGAGCAGTTGTTTAGACCGCTGCTTCATAACTGGAGTTTCTGGCGAGCCTGAAGACTTGCCATAAACACGGGCCCTTTCGTTATGGAACCGGAGTTTTAAGTAGTCTTGTCAGCCTCTCAGTGAGAGCATTGACGAAAGTTAGAGTCTGGAGATGCATGGAGAGTCTTTCTGCGAACCCATCCAGACTGCCTGCTAACAGCTCCTGAAGCAACCAGTGTTGACGGGTTTCACTGTCTGCTTTCTTCCCTCAAGTCCATGTCAGGAGCGATGCTACAATACTGTCACACTTGAGACGCTGTGTTTCTGTTCCACAGCGCAGATTCTGGTAAGATCGTTTACATTTTTACTTATGTTGAAATTGCTGAAGATAGGGTCACAGTGTGACTCCTTTTATCTTTATAGAATCATGGGTTAATATCAACTGAGGGAGGCTATTGAACAGTGGGGATTAATCAAATGCGTTACTTTGATTTTATGCGGCTTTATGTGTGAGATTTATTTTTGGGCTCAGAGTCTGTTGTTATGTGGTAACGGAACATACAGGTGTTTACTTTCACTTTGAACGCTGCACAGCTTGTAGCTTGGCACACTTTTTCTCATAGCAGGGACAGTTCTGTCTTGCGCACCACGTGACCGGGTGCGGTCACACTTTCATTGTCTCTTTCCTGACCGAGCTAGCTGTCGGAAAGGTTGCTTCTTCTCTGGTTGCCTGGGTCTAGGAGGTGGTGAGTGCCCCAGTCATTATATATATATATATATAGGTGCCGTTTTTGTGAGAAATAAAAAGTTCATTTATTTGTATCCTTCTGTTTTTAGCGCAAGCTATGAAGGATCATGATATGCTTGAGGGTACTCCCTCTATTCCTAATAGTAATACCTGTCTATATTGTGAGGAGGCCTTGGTGTGCCCGCCCTCTCAACTATGTTCCATATGCATCAGAAAGGTTATTATGTCTAAGAAAGTTCACTCCTTGAGTACGACTGAGCCGTCCACCTCTGAGGACTTGCTGCCCCGCGTGGTGCATACCCATCAATCATCTCCATTGTCACAGGCAGCTTCCCATAGCACGCCTGATCCTCCATCTGGAGGGAGCCTTTTACCATCAGACTTTACTGCGCAGTTAAAGACGGCGGTGTCTGAGGTCCTTAGTGTTCTACCTCGCCCTGCTAAGCACAAGCAAAAGGTTAAACATAGCTCTCTGGTCCATGGGACATCCAGTGATTTACTTGATTTGTCTGCTTTTCAAGTATCCCAGGATGGGTCACACTTCAGAGGGTGAAATTTCTGGATCAGAGTCTGCTACCTCTAGGCCTCCGGCTACGGAGGAGCCAGCCTTTAGATTAAAAAAATGAACACCTATGTTTTTTTCTAAAGGAGGTTCTGTCGAAATTAGAGGTTCCAGAGGCCAAGTTGCCTGATGAACTTTAATCCCTAAATTAGACAGAGTGTACGAGGACAGGGTAGCGCCACTAACTTTTCCTGTACCTTTAAAAATGGCGATTATTATTAAAAACGAATGGGATAGAATTGGATCTTCCTTTTCCCCTTTGCCTGCCTTTAAAAAATTATTCCCGGTCCCGGACTCTCAGCTGGAGTTGTGGGGTTCTTTCCCTAAGGTGGATGGTGCTATCTCCACATTAGTTAAGCATACTACTATCCCTCTTGAGGGAAAATGGAAACTTTTCTCAGGAAAAATGTTTCAGCATATGGGATATTTATTTCAACCGGCAGCGGCTGTTGCCTCGGTTGCTTGAGCTGCGGCCTACTGGTGTGACTTCTTAGCGGAATTGATCGAGGTGGAGGGTCCCCTTGACTTATTTAAGAAAGAATTAAGGCTTTGAGAATTGCTAATTCTTTTATCTGTTATTCAAACATGCAGATTATTCGCCTGAATGCTAAAATCTCTTGTTTCTCAGTGCAGACGAGTTGGGCGCTCTGGCTGAAGTCCTGGTCTGCAGACATGACTTCTAAGTCTAGACTTCTTTTCCTCCCCTTTCAGGGAAACATTATGGCCTGGACTCCATTATTTCCACAGTTACAGGGGGCAAGGTTGCCTTCCTACCACAGGATAAAAAGAACAAATTTAAGGGACAAGGATCTAATTTTCGTTTCTTTCCTTCTGAGAAGTCCCAACGTCAGCAGTCCTCCTCTAAGCCCGAGCAAACCAAGAGCACTTGGAAGCAGGCTCAATCCTTGAATAAATCCAAGCAGAACAAGAAGCCCGCTGAGAACAAGTCAGCATGAACGGACGGCCCCCCATCCAAAGCTGGATCGAGTTGGGGGCAGACTGTTGCTGTTTTCAGATGCTTGGTCCAGGAATGTGCAGGATCTGTGGCTCCTGGAGGTCATAGCTCAGGGATACAAGATAGGTTTCAAATCTCATCCACCCAAGGGCAGATTTCTCCTCTCAAGCCTGTCTTTAAAACCATAAAATAGGGAAGCCTTTCTGGGGTGCGTGTGGGATCTGTCCTCCTTAGGGGTCATTGTCCCGGTTCCTATCGCAGAAAGAGGTTTGGGATACTACTCAAACCTGTTTGTGGTCCCAAAGAAGGAGAGAACTTTCCGCCCTATTCTGGACCTAAAGTGCTTATCAAGTTTCTAAATGTCCTCTCGTTCAAGATCGAGACAATAAGGTCTATTCTTCCTCTAGTTCAGGAAGGACAGTTCATGACCACTATAGATCTGAAAGATGCCTACCTTCACGTTCCAATCCACAGGGACCACTTCCAGTTCCTAAGGTTTGCGTTCCTGGATCAGCACTTCCAGTTCATTGCACTTCCGTTTGGTCTAGCTACGGCCCCAATAATATTTACCAAGGTTCTAGGAGCTCTCCTGGCCGTCGTCGGAACCTAAGGTATAGCAGTAGCTCTCTACTTGGACGACATTCTGGTTCAAGCACCATCCTTTCGTCTAGCAGAGGACTATTCGGTATCTCTTCTCTTCTTCGATCACATGGATGGAAGATAAACTTAGAGAGAGTTCTCTCATTCCAAGCGCCAGGAAGGAATTACTGGGTATTATAATAGAATAAATATCCATGAGGATATTTCTAACTGGCCAGAGACGGTGCAATCTAGCTTTGGCATGTCTTGCCCTCAGGACCGCCTTAAGGCCATCTGTGGCTCAGTGTATGGAGGTAATTGGTCTCATGGTGTCCAGCTTGAGCTCCGTCTCAGACCGCTACAGCTGTGCATGCTGAGGCAGTGGAACGGCTATCATTCGGATCTGTCTCAACAGATTTCCCTGAATAACCGTTCAAGAGAATCGCTCTCTTGGTGGCTCTGTCCGAGGGACATCCTTTCTCAGTCCATCCTGGGAGATTTTGACTACGGACGCAAGTCTCTCAGGATGGGGAGCTGTTTGGGGTGCCAAGAAGGCATAGGGCTTGTGGTCTGAAGAAGAACGCTCCCTCCCGATCAACATTTTGGAACTGCAAAAAACTGCAATCTACAATGCTCTGAAGGCGTGGCCTCTTCTGGGTTCGTCCCGGTTTATCAGATTCCAATCAGACAATATAACCTTGGTGGCCTACATCAACCATCAGGGGTGAACGAGAAGCTCCCTAGCGATGAGGGAAGTTTCTCGGATTCTGGAATGGGCGGAGGCCCACAGCTGTTCGCTGTCAGCTATCCACATTCTGGATGTGGACAACTAGGAGGCAGATTTTCTCAGCAGATGATCGTTTCGTCCCGGGGAATGGTCTCTCCATCCCAAAGTGTTTGCGGAGATATACTACACGTGGGGGACGCCGGAGATAGCTCTTATGGCTTCTCGTCTCAATACCAAACTACCCAGATATGGGCCGAGGTCCAGGGATCCTCAGGCTGAGCTAATAGATACATTAGAGGTTCAATCTAATCTACCTTTTTTCACCATTACCACTACTTCCTTGGACAATGGCCGCATGAAGCAGGAGCAGGCGTCGGTAATACTGATTGGTCCATCACGGCTGCGAAGGACGTGGTTTGCAGACCTAGTGAGGATGTCATCTTATCCTCCATGGAAGTTACCTTGTCGCAGGGATCCGCTGGAACAAGGTCCTTTTGTTCGTCAAAATCTAGATTCTGAGGCTGACTGTGTGGAGATTGAACGCTTAGTCCTAGCCAAGAGAGGTTTTTCTGAGAGAGTTATTGATACTCTCATTCAAGCTCGTAAGCTGGTTACTCGTCGCATCTATCATAAGGTGTGGAGAACCTACTTATTCTGGTGTGAAGAGCATGGATTTCCTTTGCATAAAGTTAAGGTTGCCAGGATTCTATTGTTTCTCCAGAATGGTCTGGAGAAGGGTCTTTCTGCCAGTTCCCTGAGGGGACAGATTTTGGTTTTGTCTGTTTTACTGTGCAAGAGGCTCTCTGAGCTAACAGATGTTCAGTCTTTTGTTAAGGCTCTGATTAGGATCAGACCTGTGTTCATATCTTCGGCTCCCCCTTGGAGTCTAAATATGGTTCTTAAAGTTTTGCAACGGGCTCCGTTTAAGCCTATGCATGAAATTGATATTAAGTTATTGTCCTGGAAAGTCCTCTTTCTACTGGCTATTGCTTTGGCGCGCAGAGTATCTGAAATTGCTGCCTTGCAATGTGAGCCTCCTTATCTGGTGTTCCATTCGGATAAGGCTGTCCTATGTACTAAGTTAGGGTTTCTCCCTAAAGTCGTGTCAGACCGCAACATCAATCAAGAGATTGTGGTTCCTTCTTTGTTTCCTAATCCTTTTTCTTCAAAGGAACATTTACTTTATAATTTGGACCGGGTTCGTGCCTTGAACTTTTATCTTCAAGCTACTAAGGATTTTTGACAAACTTTTCCTTGTTTGTAGCATATTCTGGGAAGCGTAAGGATCAGAAGGTTTTTTAGACTTCCTTATCTTTTTGGTTGAGGAGTCTTATCCACTTAGCTTACGAAACAGCGGGACATAGACCTCCTCAGAGAATTACGGCTCATTCTACTAGAGCAGTGACTTCCTCTTGGGCCTTTAAGAACGAGGCTTCTATGGATCAGATCTACGGCTACTTGGTCCTCCTTACACACTTTTTCTAAATTCTACAAGTGATGTTTTTGCAGCCTTCGGGAGAAGGGGTTTTGCAGGCTGTGGTGCCCTGAGATTATGGTCCGCCTCTTTTTTGTCCTTGCTGTTATTCAGTGTCCTCTAGAGCTTGGGTATAAGTTTCCCAACAGTAAGGAATGAAGCAGTGGACTCTACTTATATTAAGAAGGAAAGCATACATTATGCTTACCAGATAATTTAATTTCCTTCTGTATAAGGAGAGTCTGCGGCTCCCGCCAATGTTTCTCCGATGGGCGCCCCCTAAATTTTGTGTTTTCTGGCACCTGTTATACCCTGATATTTCTCCTACTGTTCCTTGTTCCTTCGGTCGAATGTCTGGGGGATAGGGGAATTGGGAGAGTTATTTAAGCCTTTGGCCGGGGTGTCTTTGCCTCCTCCTGGTGGCCAGGTTCAGTGTTTCCCAACAGTAAGGAATGAAGCAGTGGACTCTCCTTATACAGAAGGAAATGAAATTATTTGGTAAGCATAATTTGTTTTTTAAGCGGTTTTATGCTGGATTTTTATATCAATATCTGTACATATTATTCTTTATAGTAGTGTATATTACATGCAGTTATATGAAATTTTTTGTATACTGTCCCTTTTAGTCGGTAGTCTGCACTTGCATTTTTAAAAGGAACTAGAAAGCCTACAATTTCCAGAATTAAATTTCAAGAAAAACTTGCATTTTTAAAAGGAACTGGAAAGCCTACAATTTCCAGAATTAAATTTCAAGAAAATTTAATTTCTTGAAATTTAATTCTGGAAATTGTAGGCTTTCCAGTTCCTTTTAAAAATGCAAGTTTTTCTTGAAATTTAATTCTGGAAATTGTAGGCTTTCCAGTTCCTTTTAAAAATGCAATTTTTTGGTGTCCCTTTTAACAGGGTTTTTAACCCCTTCCCACCCGGACTTATTTGTCTAAATTAAAACAAAGTTCTGATGTAAACAAGTTAAAAAGTGAAATCACACGATTGTTCATGTGTCTGGGGGGAGTGCCTATGATGCTAGGCTTGCCCTCCAGCCTGTGATCCCATTCAGGAATTGCCTTTTGCTTCAGTACAATCAAAAGTCTAGGACGTTCAATGCCGTCCTAAGGGTGTTAAAGCTCAGTGCAGTTAGGACGGCATAGAACGTCCTAAGGGCTTTCAGGGGTTAAGCAGTCAGATCTTTTGAATTCATCATTTAATGGTTGATCATATCATGTGCATATATAAAATTGGCTTTAGTGTTCTTTTCAAGGGAAATATTTGTTACTTTTGAAGCTCTGTAGGGGTTTATGAAAAAAAAAAAGTGTTGGTCAGCAGGAAGGTTTGTTAAAGGGACACGAAACCCAATTTTTTTTCTTTCATGTGTCAGAGCATGGGATTTTAAACTACTTTCCAATTTACTTCTATTATCTAATTTGTTTTGTTCTCTTGGTATCCTTTGTTATAAAAGGATACCTAGGTAGACTCAGGAGCTGCCGATTGGTGGCTCCACATATATGCCTAATGTTATTGACACCTGGTGTGTTCACCTAGCTCCCAGTAGTGCAGTGATGCTTCTTTAACAAAGGATACAAAGATAATAAAGCAAATTAGATCATATAAGTAAATTGGAAAGTTGTTTAACCCCTTAACGACCAGCTCCGTTGTACCCTGTACGATGCTGCTGTCCTTGGCCATCTCTAAAAGTAGCGAGATTGCGCTATTTATGCATGCCCCATGAGTGGGGTAGTGCAGAAATAGAGTTGCATCGGGCAAAGGTGCCGATCGTTGGTGGCGTGGGAGGGTAAGGAAGAAGGCGGGTGGGCGGCCCATCTCTGGAGGGGGGGGGGGGGGCGGGAGGGGTGGGACCGCTACGCTACAGAAAAAAAACCTCTGAGAGCGGCAGGAAGGGGGGAGAAGGGAGAGGGGGATCATACAGTGGAGGTGAGATTAGAGGGTGGGAAATCGATCTGGTAAGGGGGTTAATGAGGTGTGGGGCAGCTACACTACAGAAAAAAATGTGTGTGTGTTTTTAAAAAAATAAAATAAATTGACACATTTTGGAAAACTGGGTACTGGCAAACAGCTGCCTGTACCTAAAATGGTGGTAATTAGAGGGGGGAGGGTTAGAGAGCTTTTTGTGAGGGATCAGGGAGGTGAGAAGGTAAAAGGGTAATCCTACACTAAGGACAATAATAATAATAAAAAAAGTGTAAAATAAGTATTGTTAAAAAACCACTAAATACAGTAGAATTGCACAATCCATAAAAGTATAATAAATAGACAATGCAAAAGCATATAGTTTAAATTTCACATGAGTAGTAGTTTTTTTTTTGGACACATTTCTAAGTTAGTTTTATTTCCCTTCCCTCTGCATCATTTGACTGTTATCAGCCAATCACAAAATGCATATACTGTCCATGTTTTCTGTGAATCTTGCACATGCTCAGTAGCGGATGGTGCCTCAGAAAGTGTGAATATAAAATTATTGTGCATATTTAGATAATAGATGTGAAGTTGTTTAAAATTGTGATTTGTATCTGAATCATGAAAGTTTAATTTTGACTTTAGTGGTTCTTTAAGTATTCATTAGTATATAGAGAAAATGAGGAAAGGAAAAGGGCATGAAAGAAAGATGATATCAGTCTTTATTGCTCCTCGGGTACCCTGTATTTGATGATCAGCAATGCATCGATTTGCCATTCAGTACAAAAATAGGCAGATGTATACAGATTTTCTAAAAATAAATAAATGACAGGATGCCTGTGTGACAGGTCCTAATGTGGGTGCTGTCGCCCTTTATAAGTAAGCTGGTCAGAAACATAATGGAATATTTTTTGTTGTTCTCTTGTGCTTATGCAAAGCTATCAGCCTGATTGTTCATGAGAGCAGTTATCTCAGGGATGGAAAAAAATGATTGAAATGCATATGAGGAACCTTTACCTTTGGATTACCTGGATTCTGCCTGTTAACGTTAAGGATAAATTGTGTAAAACAAAGCACTGCATTAAATCGCCAAAATGTTAAAAGGACATTGTACTCAAATCTTTTCTATCATCCATATGAGAGAGTAGCATTTAAATGTGATTTTGTTTTTATTTGCTTGAAAATTGTGACGTAAGCGATGCTTAAATTTGTAATTGAAATTAATAGAGAAGTATCAGCTGTGTTCTACTTATGCTGCCTATCAGTCATTGAGCATTTAAACACTGCTCTTTCATAAGGAATAGGTGTGCAGTGTACATTTAAGATGGATTATATGATTCAGATAGAACATGCAAGTCTTTCAAATTTTCTTTCTTTTCTTGGTATCTTTTGTTTTAAAGGGACAGTCAACACCAGAATTTTTGTTGTTTAAACGATAGATAATCCCTTAATTACCAATTTCCCAGTTTTGCATAACCAACACAGTTATAATTATACACGTTTTACCTCTGTAATTACCTTCTATCTAAGCCTCAGCAGACTGCCCCCTTATTTCAGTTCTTTTGACAGATTGATATGCTTCAGGAAAGTTCTTCTCTGTGAAAGGCACATGTTGAGCAAAAAGAGGCTGCTTCTTGGGTGGTAACTAGCTATAGAACAAGCTATTATGCTATTGTTCGTTCCCAGGTTGAGCGCTTCTATCTTTTTATTTATGTAAATTATGACATTTTGGGAAGTCCAGACGTGGACCCGTTGCTCAGTGTGCCTAGAGGGATATGGCTGCACCTCACTGACGAGGCCCACACTAGGCCGAAACGTACGCCTGGGGTTTTGCTGTTTCTCTCGTTCAGAGAGGGATTGCCTGGTATTTCGGGGCTGGACTGTACTGTGAAGTCAGGATCAGACTGATATGCTTCAGGAAAGTTTTTCTCTGTGAAAGGCACATGTTGAGCAAAAAGAGGCTGCTTCTTGGGTGGTAACTAGCCATAGAACAAGCTATTATGCTATTGTTCGTTTCCAGGTTGAGCGCTTCTCTCTTTTTATTTATGCAAATTATGACATTTTGGGAAGTCTCCCTAAGTGTGATGCGGGAATCCAGACGTGGACCCGTTGCTCAGTGTGCCTAGAGGGATATGGCTGCACCTCACTGACGAGGCCCACAATAGGCCGAAACGTACGCCTGGGGTTTTGCTGTTTCTCTCGTTCAGAGAGGGATTTCCTGGTATTTCGGGGCTGGACTGTACTGTGAAGTCAGGATCAGACTGATATGCTTCAGGAAAGTTCTTCTTTGTGAAAGGCACATGTTGAGCAAAAAGAGGCTGCATCTTGGGTGGTAACTAGCCATAGAACAAGCTATTATGCTATTGTTCGTTCCCAGGTTGAGCGCTTCTCTCTTTTTATGTAAGCTCAGGAGCATACACAAGCCTGGCACTATATGGCAGCAGTTTTGCAAGAATGTTATAGATGTGCAAGAGCACTAGATGGCAACACTATTTTCTACCATGTAGTTCTTCCGACACCTACCTAGCTATCTATTCAACAAAGAATACAATGAGAATTAAGCAAATCTGATAATAGAAGTAAATTGGAAACTTAAAAAAAAAAAATGGTATGATCTGTCTGAATCATAACCCTTTTAAAGGCACATAAAAGAGTGAAAAGAAAATGCACTACTGAGACCTAGCTTATCATTGGTTCACCAAATGTGTTTTAACTAGGTCCTAGTTGACCATTGCTGCTCTTGAACGGACTTTAATTATGGGGTCTATTCCAATCCTGATGGTGTTTATTATTGTTTCTTGTCTCCTGATATTCTTTTTTTTTTTTTTTTTTTTTTTGTTATTGGAGTAATAACACCAAGATAACAATTACACAATTTCTGTGTTTAAAAAAAAAAGATTGTATCAGATCCGAGCAAATATCGTAAAATTCCCATATAGGATGCATAGACTGCAGATATCAAAATCCACCCAATCACGAGTTATCAACAACAAAATAGGAACATCGAAATCAACAGCCAAAAGCACTTGATAAATTCTCAACAGATTGGCTGATAACACACATGGGCCAGTAATCTGCTCATGCTCTGACCAGAAAATAAATATGGCGCAGCCCATGCCAAAAACAGGGAAGATTTGCACCAAATAACAAATAATGTAAAAACATATCTACAAAATACTGCCAAATCAATATAATGTATACCTATCTGTAAATGACATTAAATGAGTGGGGCAGTACAGAGAAACCGATGCAGAGAGCGACACCCTGTGTCCCTCTCTTGCTTCGGGTTGTAGTGGTGCTGATCGTTAGTGGTGTGGGAGCACCAGGAGGGAAGCGGGTGGGTGGTCTATCTTTGGTGGGGGAGGGAGAGGGCCAGATTGCTACACTGCAGAAAATTATTTCCTCAGAGAGCGGGAAGGAGGGAGCAAAAAAAAAAAAAAATTATAGGGGAGGGGGGGGGGGGGTCAAGAAAACAATTGCTTGGAGGGGAAAGTGGAGAGGGTGAGGGGGGCAGCTGCAGATATTTTGTTTTCTTTCATGTAATTAGCAAGAGTCCATGAGCTAGTGACGTATGGGATATACATTCCTACCAGGAGGGGCAAAGTTTCCCAAACCTCAAAATGCCTATAAATACACCCCTCACCACACCCACAATTCAGTTTTACAAACTTTGCCTCCTATGGAGGTGGTGAAGTAAGTTTGTGCTAGATTCTACGTTGATATGCGCTCCGCAGCAAGTTGGAGCCCGGTTTTCCTCTCAGCGTGCAGTGAATGTCAGAGGGATGTGAGGAGAGTATTGCCTATTTGAATGCAGTGATCTCCTTCTACGGGGTCTATTTCATAGGTTCTCTGTTATCGGTCGTAGAGATTCATCTCTTACCTCCCTTTTCAGATCGACGATATACTCTTATTTATATACCATTACCTCTGCTGATTTTCGTTTCAGTACTGGTTTGGCTTTCTACAAACGTGTAGATGAGTGTCCTGGGGTAAGTAAATCTTATTTTCTGTGACACTCTAAGCTATGGTTGGGCACTTTATTTATAAAGTTCTAAATATATGTATTCAAACATTTATTTGCCTTGACTCAGAATGTTCAACATTCCTTATTTTCAGACAGTCAGTTTCATATTTGGGATAATGCGTTTGAATCAATCATTTTTTCTTACCTTAAAAATTTGACTTTTTTTCCCTGTGGGCTGTTAGGCTCGCGGGGGCTGAAAATGCTTCATTTTATTGCGTCATTCTTGGCGCGGACTTTTTTGGCGCAAAAAATCTTTTCTGTTTCCGGCGTCATACGTGTCGCCGGAAGTTGCGTCATTTTTTGACGTCCTTTTGCGCCAAAAAATGTCGGCGTTCCGGATGTGGCGTCATTTTTGGCGCCAAAAAGCATTTAGGCGCCAAACAATGTGGGCCTATTATTTGGCGCCAAAAAATATGGGCGTCGCTTTTGTCTCCACATTATTTCAGTCTGATTTTTTCTTTGCTTCTGGTTACTAGAAGCTTGTTTATTGGCATTTTTTTCCCATTCCTGAAACTGTCATTTAAGGAATTTGATCAATTTTGCTTTATATGTTGTTTTTTCTCTTACATATTGCAAGATGTCTCACGTTGCATCTGAGTCAGAAGATACTTCAGGAAAATCGCTGTCTAGTGCTGGAACTACCAAAGCTAAGTGTATCTGCTGTAAACTTTTGGTAGCTATTCCTCCGGCTGTTGTTTGTATTAATTGTCATGACAAACTTGTTAAAGCAGATAATATTTCCTTTAGTAATGTACCATTGCCTGTTGCAGTTCCCTCAACATCTAAGGTGCAGAATGTTCCTGATAACATAAGAGATTTTGTTTCTGAATCCATCAAGAAGGCTATCTATGTCTGTTATTTCTCCTTCTAGGAAACATAAAAAATCTTTTAAAACTTCTCTCTCTACAGATGAATTTTTAAATGAACATCATCATTCTGATTCTGATGACTCTTCTGGTTCAGAGGATTCTGTCTCAGAGATTGATGCTGATAAATCTTCATATTTATTTAAAATGGAATTTATTCGTTCTTTACTTAAAGAAGTACTAATTGCTTTAGAAATAGAGGATTCTGGTCCTCTTGATACTAATTCTAAACGTTTAGATAAGGTGTTTAAATCTCCTGTGGTTATTCCAGAAGTTTTTCCTGTTCCTAATGCTATTTCTGAAGTAATTTCCAGAGAATGGGATAAATTGGGTAATTCATTTACTCCTTCTAAACGTTTTAAGCAATTATATCCTGTGCCGTCTGACAGATTAGAATTTTGGGACAAAATCCCTAAAGTTGATGGGGCTATTTTTACCCTTGCTAAACGTACTACTATTCCTACGTCAGATGGTACTTCGTTTAAAGATCCTTTAGATAGGAAAATTGAATCCTTTCTAAGAAAAGCTTATCTGTGTTCAGGTAATCTTCTTAGACCTGCTATATCTTTGGCTGATGTTGCTGCAGCTTCAACGTTTTGGTTGGAGACTTTAGCGCAACAAGTAACAGATCATGATTCTCATAATATTATTCTTCTTCTTCAGCATGCTAATAATTTTATCTGTGATGCCATTTTTGATATTATCAGAGTTGATGTCAGGTTTATGTCTCTAGCTATTTTAGCTAGAAGAGCTTTATGGCTTAAAACTTGGAATGCTGATATGGCTTCTAAATCAACTCTACTTTCCATTTCTTTCCAGGGTAACAAATTATTTGGTTCTCAGTTGGATTCCATTATCTCAACTGTTACTGGTGGGAAAGGAACTTTTTTACCACAGGATAAAAAATCTAAGGGTAAAAACAGGGCTAATAATCGTTTTCGTTCCTTTCGTTTCAACAAAGAACAAAAGCCTGATCCTTCATCCTCAGGAGCAGTTTCAGTTTGGAAACCATCTCCAGTCTGGAATAAATCCAAGCCTTCTAGAAAGGCAAAGCCTGCTTCTAAGTCCACATGAAGGTGCGGCCCTCATTCCAGCTCAGCTGGTAGGGGGCAGGTTACGTTTTTTCAAAGAAATTTGGATCAATTCTGTTCACAATCTTTGGATTCAGAATATTGTTTCAGAAGGGTACAGAATTGGTTTCAAGATGAGACCTCCTGCAAAGAGATTTTTTCTTTCCTGTGTCCCAGTAAATCCAGTGAAAGCTCAAGCATTTCTGAATTGTGTTTCAGATCTAGAGTTGGCTGGAGTAATTATGCCAGTTCCAGTTCTGGAACAGGGGATGGGGTTTTATTCAAATCTCTTCATTGTACCAAAGAAGGAGAATTCCTTCAGACCAGTTCTGGATCTAAAAATATTGAATCGTTATGTAAGGATACCAACGTTCAAAATGGTAACTGTAAGGACTATCTTGCCTTTTGTTCAGCAAGGGCATTATATGTCCACAATAGATTTACAGGATGCTTATCTGCATATTCCGATTCATCCAGATCATTATCAGTTCCTGAGATTCTCTTTTCTGGACAAGCATTACCAGTTTGTGGCTCTGCCGTTTGGCCTAGCTACAGCTCCAAGAATTTTTACAAAAGTTCTCGGTGCCCTTCTGTCTGTAATCAGAGAACAGGGTATTGTGGTATTTCCTTATTTGGACGATATCTTGGTACTTGCTCAGTCTTTACATTTAGCAGAATCTCATACGAATCGACTTGTGTTGTTTCTTCAAGATCATGGTTGGAGGATCAATTTACCAAAAAGTTCATTGATTCCTCAGACAAGGGTAACTTTTCTGGATTTCCAGATAGATTCAGTGTCCATGACTCTGTCTTTAACAGACAAGAGACGTCTAAAATTGATTTCAGCTTGTCGAAACCTTCAGTCACAATCATTCCCTTCGGTAGCCTTTTGCATGGAAATTCTAGGTCTTATGACTGCTGCATCGGACGCGATCCCCTTTGCTCGTTTTCACATGCGACCTCTTCAGCTCTGTATGCTGAATCAATGGTGCAGGGATTACACAAAGATATCTCAATTAATAACTTTAAAACCGATTGTACGACACTCTCTAACGTGGTGGACAGATCACCATCGTTTAATTCAGGGGTCTTCTTTTGTGCTTCCGACCTGGACTGTAATTTCAACAGATGCAAGTCTCACAGGTTGGGGAGCTGTGTGGGGATCTCTGACGGCACAAGGAGTCTGGGAATCTCAGGAGGTGAGATTACCGATCAATATTTTGGAACTCTGTGCAATTTTCAGAGCTCTTCAGTCTTGGCCTCTTCTGAAGAGAGAATCGTTCATTTGTTTTCAGACAGACAATGTCACAACTGTGGCATACATCAATCATCAAGGAGGGACTCACAGTCCTCTGGCTATGAAAGAAGTATCTCGAATTCTGGTTTGGGCGGAATCCAGCTCCTGTCTAATCTCTGTGGTTCATATCCCAGGTATAGACAATTGGGAAGCGGATTATCTCAGTCGCCAAACGTTACATCCGGGCAAATGGTCTCTTCACCCAGAGGTATTTCTTCAGATTGTTCAAATGTGGGGACTTCCAGAAATAGATCTGATGGCCTCTCATCTAAACAAGAAACTTCCCAGGTATCTGTCCAGATCCAGGGATCCTCAAGCGGAAGCGGTGGATGCATTGTCACTTCCTTGGAAGTATCATCCTGCCTATATCTTTCCGCCTCTAGTTCTTCTTCCAAGAGTAATCTCCAAGATTCTGAAGGAATGCTCGTTTGTTCTGCTGGTAGCTCCGGCATGGCCTCACAGGTTTTGGTATGCGGATCTTGTCCGGATGGCCTCTTGCCATCCGTGGACTCTTCCGTTATGACCAGACCTTCTGTCGCAAGGTCCTTTTTTCCATCAGGATCTCAAATCCTTAAATTTAAAGGTATGGAGATTGAACGCTTGATTCTTAGTCAAAGAGGTTTCTCTGACTCTGTGATTAATACTATGTTACAGGCTCGTAAATCTGTATCCAGAGAGATATATTATAGAGTCTGGAAGACTTATATTTCTTGGTGTCTTTCTCATCATTTTTCTTGGCATTCTTTTAGAATTCCAAGAATTTTACAGTTTCTTCAGGATGGTTTAGATAAAGGTTTGTCCGCAAGTTCCTTGAAAGGACAAATCTCTGCTCTTTCTGTTCTTTTTCACAGAAAGATTGCTAATCTTCCTGATATTCATTGTTTTGTACAAGCTTTGGTTCGTATAAAACCTGTCATTAAGTCAATTTCTCCTCCTTGGAGTTTGAATTTGGTTCTAGGGGCTCTTCAAGCTCCTCCGTTTGAACCTATGCATTCATTGGACATTAAATTACTTTCTTGGAAAGTTTTGTTCCTTTTGGCAATCTCTTCTGCCAGAAGAGTTTCTGAATTATCTGCTCTTTCTTGTGAGTCTCCTTTTCTGATTTTTCATCAGGATAATGCAGTGTTGCGAACTTCTTTTGAATTTTTACCTAAAGTTGTGAATTCCAACAACATTAGTAGAGAAATTGTGGTTCCTTCATTATGTCCTAATCCTAAGAATTCTAAGGAGAAATCGTTACATTCTTTGGATGTTGTTAGAGCTTTGAAATATTATGTTGAAGCTTCTAAGTCTTTCCCGAAAGACTTCTAGTTTATTTGTTATCTTTTCCGGTTCTAGAAAAAGCCAGAAAGCTTCTGCCATTTCTTTGGCATCTTGGTTGAAATCTTTAATTCATCTTGCCTATGTTGAGTCGGGTAAAACTCCACCTCAAAGGATTACAGCTCATTCTACTAGGTCAGTTTCTACTTCCTGGGCGTTTAGGAATGAAGCTTCGATTGATCAGATTTGCAAAGCAGCAACTTGGTCCTCTTTGCATACTTTTACTAAATTCTACCATTTTGATGTATTTTCTTTTTCTGAAGCAGTTTTTGGTAGAAAAGTACTTCAGGCAGCGGTTTTAGTTTGAATCTTCTGCTTATGTTTTTCATTAAACTTTATTTTGGGTGTGGATTATTTTCAGCAGGAATTGGCTGTCTTTATTTTATCCCTCCCTCTCTAGTGACTCTTGCGTGGAAAGATCCACATCTTGGGTAATCATTATCCCATACGTCACTAGCTCATGGACTCTTGCTAATTACATGAAAGAAAACATAATTTATGTAAGAACTTACCTGATAAATTCATTTCTTTCATATTAGCAAGAGTCCATGAGGCCCACCCTTTTTTGTGGTGGTTATGATTTTTGTATAAAGCACAATTATTCCAATTCCTTATTTTATATGCTTTCGCACTTTTTTATCACCCCACTTCTTGGCTATTCGTTAAACTGAATTGTGGGTGTGGTGAGGGGTGTATTTATAGGCATTTTGAGGTTTGGGAAACTTTGCCCCTCCTGGTAGGAATGTATATCCCATACGTCACTAGCTCATGGACTCTTGCTAATATGAAAGAAATGAATTTATCAGGTAAGTTCTTACATAAATTATGTTTTTTTATAAAAACACAACAGATATACATTTATTTATACTGGGTACTGGCAGACAGTTGCCAGTGCCTAAGATATCGGACACTAGTAAGAGGGGGGGGGGGGAGGACTAGAGAGCTATTTGGGAGGGATCAGGGAGGTGGATGGAGGGGAATCCTACACTGCAGAAAATACAAATAAAATAAACTAATTAAAACCCCCCACTAAAACTTCACATTGGAAGATTTTCTGGCAGTACCTTAGATGGTGGGGACCAGTGGGGGATGAGAGAGGGAGCTGTTTAGGAGGGATCAGGGGTTGAAAGGTATCAGGTGGGAGGGTAATATCTACACTATAGGTAAACTACCTGATTAACCCCTTCACTGACGGAAATTTCAGAAGTGTGGTACGCAGCTGCAATTAGCAGCCTTTTAATTACCAAAAGCAATGGCAAAGCCATGCATGTCTGCTATTTCTGAACAAAGCAGTATGTAAATAATTTCGGTAAGAACGACAAAGTTTGTGGAAAAGTTAACTATTTGTTCAATATGATCACATTTGGCAGCGAAACGGTGGCATGAACTATACCAAAATAGGCCTAGGTCAAACGTCTCTCTTTGTAGTTTTTGTCTACAAATTTCTGGCCCTTCAGGGGTTAAAGGGATAGAAAGGTCAACAGTAAATGTGTGTGAGTCCATTTAAATTTTGAATAGAAACATTTTTGCAATATACTTATATTAGCAAAAATGCTTCTAGTAAAATATGCACATATGTTGTGAAGGCCCCCCATGCAACTTCTATTAGAAACATGTTTGTTAAGGGAAGTATATTGTGAAATTATTTTTTATTTAAAATAGAAATGCACATAAGCACATTTCAATTTTGACCTTCCTATCTCTTTAAAGGGACACTAAACCCAAATTTTTCTTTCATGATTCAGATAGAGCATGCAATTTTAAGCAACTTTCTAATTTACTCCTATTAGCAATTTTTCTTTGTTTTCATGGTATCTTTATTTGAAAAGCAGGAATGAAAGCTTAGGAACCAGCTCATTTTAGGCTCAGCACCCTAGGTAGCCTTTGCTGATTAGTGGCTAAATTGTTGGCTTTCATTATTAAAAAAAAAAAAAATTATATCCTATACAATTGCAACACACACATGGACTACACATTAACCCACTGGATTTTATTCATGTTGTCATTGTATCTAGCTGTGGAGGCGATAGGGATACGATGTAGTTGGTGTGCCGGTTACAGTGTTTGCTTATCGTTACTGTATATATCCCATCTACATATTTATATTTTTATGTTTTAAGGAGTATTTGTACAAATGTTTTTAACACAAACAGTAGTTTACATTTTTTTCCTTCCATTTCATTGTCCTCTGACCAGAATGTGCAGACAATTAATTTGCATTTATTCTATTTTCCAGTGTTAATGGAGGGGGGGGGGGTAATTTTCCCTTAGGAATGAATTAATTTGTTGCTACTGTGCATAATAGTTTTGAACTAAAAGTACAGTAATGCCTTATTTTGTACAAATCTGGTGTCATGGGATACATCATTCTAGATTGATGTAGGCTGAATTCTGAAAGCTACATTTCCATGTTACAGACTTAATTAGTTTCTTATGAATTAAATAAATGATATAATGTTTTTTTATCAGTTGGCTTTATAAGCATTGGATGATATGAATTTGACATTTTTTAATGTTTTTCTAGTTTGAGCACAACCCTCTGTATTTTGTTCTTTTAAAATTATATTTCCTAAATTAAACCTCTATTTGTACATTAGCTTAAAGGGACATTAAACCCCCACATTTTCTTTCATTATTCAGATAGAAAATACATTTTTAACAACATCCCAATTTACTTCTATTATCTTATTTGGTTCATTCTTTAGATATCCTTTGTTGAGGAAATGCACATGGGTGAGCCAATCACACGAGGCATCTATGTGCAGCTGCTAATCAGCAGCTACTGACCCTATCTAGAAATGCTTTTCAGCAAAGGATATCAAGAGAATTAAGCAAATTAGATAATAGAAGTAAATTAGAAAGTTGTTTACAATAGCATGCTCTATCTAAATCATAAAGAAAAAAAATTGGGTTTCATGTCCCTTTAAGTTGACAATATTTATTTCTCATATGTTAAAATTATATTAGTTTAATATTAGGTTTAATACTAAGAAAATAAACCGAATGTTTTAGATTCTATAGTACTAAGTACTTTAGTTTTTAAAAAGTAATGGGTGCTGTCATGTTGAAACCTAAGTTTCCCTTTCCTTATCTCATCTGGTAAAGCCATCTAGTTAAAACTATGAACAATGTGCAATGTTATAGTAACTATTTATCAATACACTTGATCTTCTCAGAAGAGGAGAGTAGATAAGGGAAACCTAGCTTTCAACATGGCAGGGGAATTGGAAAGCCCACCATTTTCAGAGGTAAATTACATTAAAAGGTTGCATTATGAATAAGTGAAAGTATATTGTAGAATTGTAATGCACATAAACTCTTATTATAATAAGTATTTAAAGGACCATTACATACAGCAGAATTGCATAATCAATTAGTACATAATAAAACAATGCATTAACACTTGCTTTGAATTTCAAATAAGCAGTAGATTATATCTGACAAATGTCAAGTGTTACTTCTGTTTCCCTGCCCACTGTATCATGTGACAGCCATCAGCGAATCACAGACTCATTTGCATACACTGTTAACTATTGCACATAAAATGCATGCTCTTTCTAAATCATGACAGTTTTTTAGTGCCCTTTTAATGTTGTTGTTTTTTTTAAGGAGATAGACAAGAGTGTAGATAGATAGATAGATAGATATATATACAAATATAGATTAGATAGGGCAAAATCAAGTTAAGAGACAGAAATAGAATTCTCAGAACAAAAAGAAAAATAATAAATACTTGAAATGGTGTTTGTCAGAAGAATAACACATTAAATGCATTCATAGACTTGATGATGACATAAAATAGTTATTTCTTTGATGTTTGTCTAAAATTGAGTTCTTTACTCTTTAAAAGAAAAAAATCAAACTAATTGGATGCGTTATTTTTTTAAGTTCAAGATTAGAGTTAAAGGCAGAATCCTGCCTGTTTGGTGTTGCTGGACCAGATTCATTAGAAGGCTTCACTAGGTGTACAAACATACATCGGAGATATTGCAGGTTGGGTTCCAGACCACCACAATAAAGTGAATATTGCAATAAAGCAACCTAGTGCATATAAAAGTTATATTTACACTATAATGTAGTCTACTAGGTGTGCAATAGCATTATGTCTAAAAAAAAACAATGTACATACCTTTTAATATATAAAATATTTTATTACGAAAAAATGCTAATCTTCATCTGAGCCTTCATCGAGTCTCAATCTTTTTACTGGTGGTGTGTAAATACATATGTGTGTATATGTATATACATGTGTATTTATGTGTCTACATGTGTATATAAGTTGGAAAAATTGTGCCAATAGACTTGCTTGATGCATGGTTGCCACAAACCTTCAATTTGTAAAGAAAACCTGCAATATCTGCAAAGTGCAATAAAACGAGGTATGCCTGTATTAAGTTGTAAGAAATACAACAAATATCATTAAATTAATTTATGTTAAATTATGCAATTAGTTTGTGCTTTGGATAGCTTAAAGGGACAGTCTAGTCAAAATTAAACTTTCATGATTCAGATAGGGCATGCAATTTGCTTTCCAATTTACTTTTATCATCAAATGTGCTTTGTTCTTTTTGTATTCTTTGTTGAAAGCTAAACCTAGGTAGGCTCATTTGCTAATGTCTAAGTCCTTAAGGCTGCCTCATAGCTCAGAGCATTTTGACAGTTTTTCACAATTAGACACTGCTAGTTCATGTGTGACATATAGATAGCATTGTGCTCACCCCCTTGGAGTTATTTATATGTCAGCACTGATTGGCTAAAATGCAAAGTCTGTCAACAGAACTGAGATAAGGGGACAGTGTGCAGAGGCTTAGATACAAAGTAATCATAGAGGTAAAAAGTATATTAATATAAAAGTGTTTTTTATGCAAAACTGGAGAATAGGTAAAAAAATTCCTCAGACATTTTAGTCCATATTGACATGATAGCATCACATAGTTGCTGCAGATTCTTCGGCTGCACATCTAGGTTTCCACCACATCCCAAAGGTGCTCTATTGGATTAAGATCTGGTGACTGTGGAGGCCATTGGAGGACAGTGAACTTATTGTCATGTTCAAGAAATCAGTGCATGGTGCATTATCCTGCTGGAAGTAGCCATCGGAAGATGGGTACACTGTAGTCATAAAGGGATGGACATGGCTATCAACAATACTTAAGTAGGCCGTGGCATTTGAATGATGCTCAATTGGTACTAAGGGACCCAAAGTGTGCCAAGAAAATATCCCCCACACCATTACAACACCACCAGCCTGAACCGTTGATACAAGGCAGGATGGATCCATGCTTTCATGCTTGTTTACGCCAAATTCTGACCCTACCATCTGAATGTCGCAGCTGATATCGAGACTCATCTGACCAGACAACTTTTTTCCAATCTTCTATTGTCCAATTTTGGTGTAGCCTCAGTTTCCTGTTCTTAGCTGATAGGAGTGGCACCCGGGGTGGTCTTCTGCTGCTGTAGCCCATCTGCTTCAAGGTTTGACGTGTTGTGCTTTCAGAGATGGTATTCTGCATACCTTGATTGTAACGAGTGGTTGTCTTGAACCAGTCTGCCCATTCTCCTCTGACATCAACAAGGCATTGCGTCTACACAACTGCCGCTCACTGGATATTTTCTCTTTTTCAGACCATTCTCTGTAAACCCTAGAGATGGTTGTGCCTGAAAATTCCAGTAGTTCAGCAGTTTTTGAAATACTCAGACCAGCATGTCAGGCACCAACAACCATGCCACAATCAAAGTCACTTAAATCCCCTTTCTTCCCCATTCTGATGCTCGGTTTGAACTTCAGCAAGTCGTCTTCACCACCACTAGATGCCCAAATGTATTGACTTGCTGCCATGTGATTGGCTGATTAGCAATTTGTGTTATCAAGCAATTGAACATGTGTACCTATTAAAGTGGCCAGTGAGTGTATAGGTATAAGTATATACAGATAAATACAGGAATATCTATTTAAAAATACATAGCACACGCAAAATTAATTTTTGCCCTAACCCTTTACGCGAGGACTTCAGTCGCGCTAAAATGACGAGTGCAAATTTAGTTTGCTATTGTGCATTTGCATTTACTTCCACCTTGTAATATGTACACAAGTTAACGCGGGCGCAATATTTTAATATCGCGCGCATGCTAACATTAGCACATCACTTGTAATCAAGTCCTATATTGGAATTTATAGAATATATTAAGTTATATTAGCTTGAAAAATATGCTTTTAGTTTAGCCTTATCACAACATTTCTAACAGAGAGAACCTAAAAACTTGCTTGAATGTATTTTCCTAAATAGCATGCAAAACCTAAAATAAACCATTCATCAATGTAATCAGCTGTATTGTAAACATTTAATCACCCTTCTGGTGACATTTTCATGTGCTTGTTTCTAGAGAAAATGAATGTGTGTTTATTTTTATTTAAAAGCTTGGAAATCTGTTTTCATTTGAAACTTACTAATTATATCAATATAATTACTTTTCGAAATCAAAAAAGAAATGTTTTGCTGCACGGGAAATAATTCTGTAACTCTTTCTTTGGTTCATACGATCACCATGCCTATGGGCTTGTCCTGGGCTGGTCTTCCCAATACCCAAAAAAAATACTAAAACTATGTAGATTTTTTTTTTTCTGTAAAATGAAAAGTCTGTCTTCTTACATGCTTGATATACCTTCTGCATTTTCTTTATGACTGTGCTTGGACCAACACTTGTTTCCGCTCATGAGCCTATCTAGATATGATTTTCAACAAAGGATATCAAGATAATTAAACAAATTAGATAACAGAAGTAAATTGGAAAGTTGTTTAAATAACTATAGACAATCTTTTAATCTGGTTCATTAACAGATTAAAATGAGCAAACAGAATTCCAAATATTAATAAATACAATTTTATTAATTAGTCATAATACAGTAATAATTAATAATGAATTATAATAATACAAAGTCACAAGCTTTCATTGAGATCAGCTTCTGACTAAGCAGTTAGCTAACAAAACGCTATTTCCTGCAATGGCTATTCTGTAATGTTATACTTTTATACAATCCATACATGGCATTTCAAAGCTACATGGCATAATAATGCTAATTTTTCTATATGCCATTCTCATCTCTAAACATGTACAGTAAAATGCTATTCTCATCTCTAAGCATGTATAGTAAAATGCTATTCTCATCTCTAAGCATGTATAGTAAAATGGCATTCTCATCTCTAAGCATGTATAGTAAAATGGCATTCTCATCTCTAAGCATGTACAGTAAAATGCCATTCTCATCTCTAAGCATGCACAGTAAAATGCTATTCTCATCTCTAAGCATGTATAGTAAAATGCCATTCTCATCTCTAAGCATGTACAGTAAAATGCTATTCTTATCTCTAAGCATGTACAGTAAAATGTCATTCTCATTTCTAAGCATGTACAGTAAAATACCATTCTCATCTCTAAGCATGTACAGTAAAATGCCATTCTCATCTCTAAGCATGTATAGTAAAATGCCATTCTCTTCTCTAAGCATGTATTGTAAAATGTGTAATGTAGAATCTACCTATAGAAGTACAAGCTTGATTGGGCATTTGTTTCCTATACTATGTACTAGAGAGCCAATGCTTACTTTAAAGAGACATAATACTCATATGCTAAATCACTTGAAACTGATGCAGTACAACTGTAAAAAGCTGACAGGAAAATATCACCTGAGCATCTCTATGTAAAAAACGAAGATATTTTACCTCACAATTTCCTCGGCTCAGCAGAGTAAGTTCTGTGTAAAATGTTATACTTAGCTGCTGCCCAGCTGCAGGTAAAATAAAAATAAAAATGAAGAAATGAACAGCAGCCAATCAGCATCAGCAGTGCTCAGGTCATGAACTCTTTTACTGTGATCTCATGAGATTTGACTTAACTCTCATGAGATTTCATAGTAAACTTCCTCAAACTTAATAGGGAAATAACATGAGAATGCACAAAAGCTCGCTCCTTCTGCTGTCCCTGTTCCGGGACAGACATACTGATTTGCTGCTTAGAAGTCCTTTACAATGGGATGTGGCTACTGAGGAACTTTTGAGATAAAATATCTTTCTTTTTTACATAGAGATGTTCAGGTGATATTTCTCTTGTAAGGTGTATCCAGTCCACGGATCATCCATTACTTGTGGGATATTCTCCTTCCCAACAGGAAGCTGCAAGAGGATCACCCACAGCAGAGCTGTCTATATAGCTCCTCCCCTAACTGCCACCTCCCAGTCATTCTCTTGCAGCTCTCGACAAGATAGGAAGTAGCTAGAGAGATGTGGTGCATTAATGTAGTTTATCTTCAATCAAAAGTTTGTTATTTTCAAA
Source organism: Bombina bombina (assembly GCF_027579735.1). Lineage (NCBI taxonomy): Eukaryota > Metazoa > Chordata > Amphibia > Anura > Bombinatoridae > Bombina > Bombina bombina. The sequence continues at coordinate 888,095,126 of NC_069502.1, forward strand.
TTGTACCGGAGTTGTACTATTTTAGCCTCAGGCAGAAAGTTGAAGAAGAGTCTGCCTGTGGTCTTTGATGATCTTAGCAGGTTGTAACTAAGATCCATTGCTGTTCTCACACATAACTGAAGAGATGCGGTAACTTCATCTGGGGAATAGCGTGCAGGGTCTCCTGCTATGAGGTATGTGCAGTTTTAAATTTTTCTAGAGAAATGATATGCTAGAAAATGCTGACAATACCGGATTTATTTAAGGTAAGCCTGATTACAGTGATTTAATTATGACTGGTATCATGCTTGCTGTAAAGGGTAATATATATTTCTTTCATGTAATTAGCAAGTCCATGAGCTAGTGACGTATGGGATATACATTCCTACCAGGAGGGGCAAAGTTTCCCAAACCTTAAAATGCCTATAAATACACCCCTCACCACACCCACAATTCAGTTTTACAAACTTTGCCTCCCATGGAGGTGGTGAAGTAAGTTTGTGCTAGATTCTACATTGATATGCGCTTCGCAGCAGGCTGGAGCCCGGTTTTCCTCTCAGTGTGCAGTGAATGTCAAAGGGATGTGAAGAGAGTATTGCCTATTTGAATTCAATGGTCCCTTCTACGGGATCTATTTCATAGGTTCTCTGTTATCGGTCGTAGAGATTCATCTCTTACCTCCCTTTTCAGATCGACGATATACTCTTATATACCATTACCTCTACTGATTCTCGTTTCAGTACTGGTTTGGCTATCTGCTATATGTAGATGAGTGTCCTGGGGTAAGTAAGTCTTATTTTTTGTGACACTCTAAGCTATGGTTGGGCACTTTATACGTAAAGTTCTAAATATATGTCTTTAAACTTATATTTGCCATGATTCAGAATAATCAGTATTCCTTCTTTCAGACTGTCAGTTTCATTATTTGGGAAAATGCATATGAATAAAATATTTTTCTTACCTTAAAGAAATTTTCTAATTGACTTTTTTCCTTGCGGGCTGTTAGGCTCGCGGGGGAAGAAAATGCTTCAATTTATTGCGTCATTCTTGGCGCAAACATTTTTTGGCGCAAAATTGTCATTTCCGGCGCCATAATTGACGCCGGAAGTTTACATGTGGTTGCGTCATTTTTGACGCATGTGTGTTACAGGCGTTTTTTTGCGCCAAAAAATGTGGGCGTCATACTTGGCGCCAAAAAATGTGGGCGTCATACTTGGCGCCACTTTTTTCACATTATTTAAGTCTCACTTTTTTGTGGCTTCTGGTTGCTAGAGGCTTGTTTGTTTTGCATTTTTCCCCATTCCTGAAACTGTCATTTAAGGAATTTGTTAATTTTGCTTTATATGTTGTTTTTTTCTATTACATATTGCAAGATTTTCCATAAATTATTCCTGGATCAGAACATACTGAGGGATTCCTGTTGACTAAGAAGTCCTACCAAAGCTAAGTTCATTTATTTTAAATGTTATGAATCTTTATCTTTAGCTATGGTTTGTAATAAGTTATCATGATAAATTTTTACATGCAGAATCCATTAGTATTTATGCTTTATGTATTGTTTTTCTTTTTACATCTTATGTACAAGATATACTTAGAAAATTTATAAGAATATTTTTCTGATTCTAGGTTAAGGCTTTGTCTGACTTTGCGCCTTCTATTAAAAAATTTTTAGGTCTTTTTTCAAACTTCTTTTTGATGAAGTTTCAAATGACCAACAACATACTGAATTATCCTTCTCTAATGATGTTTTTTCTCTTTCAGAACTTTTCTTCATCAGATATTGACACTAACAAATCTACTTTTTAAATTTTTATTAGAGTACATTTGTTTTTTGTTGAAAAGGTGTTGATTATTTTGGATATTGAGGTAACTAGTTCTTTTTCAAAACTAGCTAACATTTTATTTCTGCTTATTTTCTCTTCTGTGTCTTCAGAGGTTTTTTTCCATTCCTTCATACTAGGGAATGGAATAGGCTGACAATTTTCTTCTCAATTTTTTTGATTTGGGTAGTGGATTAATTTTTCAGCGGAATTGGCTGTCTTTATTTTATCCCTCCCTCTCTAGTGACTCTTGCGTGGAAGTTCCACATCTTGGGTATTTATTATCCCATACGTCACTAGCTCATGGACTCTTGCTAATTACATGAAAAAAAAACATAATTTATGTAAGAACTTACCTGATAAATTCATTTTTCATATTAGCAAGAGTCCATGAGGCCCACCCTTTTTTGTGGTGGTTATGATTTTTTGTATAAAGCACAATTATTCCAATTCCTTATTTTTTTGATGCTTTCGCTCCTTTTTTTATCACCCCACTTCTTGGCTATTCGTTAAACTGAATTGTGGGTGTGGTGAGGGGTGTATTTATAGGCATTTTAAGGTTTGGGAAACTTTGCCCCTCCTGGTAGGAATGTATATCCCATACGTCACTAGCTCATGGACTCTTGCTAATATGAAAGAAATGAATTTATCAGGTAAGTTCTTACATAAATTATGTTTTTTTTTATTTACTCATATTACTGAATATATATAACATTTGCTGAAGGTGTATGAACGTTTATTACATATTGGTGATAAAACTTTATTCTGGGGCCCAGTTTTTTCCACATGGCTGACTAGATTTTGCCTAGGGATAGTTTTTTTTAGGCCCTCTCACTGTGAGTACAGGCTGGGAGGGGCCTATTTTCGGCCTAAATTGTGCATTAGTTTTTGCAGTTTGAGACATCCAGCTTCCCTGAAGGAGTCCCCTGAACATTTAGGACCTCTCTAAAGGGTTTTTGTGCCTTCCAAAGTCGTTGTATGGGCAGGTAGGGCCACAGTAGAGCTGTGGCAGTTTTGTGTGACTGTTTAAAAACGTTTATATCGTTTTTTTGATCCGGTTTTGAAACTAAGGGGTTAATCCTCCATTTGCAAGTGGATGCAATGCTCTTTTAGCCTATTATACACACTGTAAAAATTTGGTAAGATTTACTGCTTTTTTCACTGTTTTGCAGTTTCTGTGATTGTTTTTTTCTCTTAAAGGCACAGTACCGTTTTTATTTTTCTGCTTGTTCACAGTTATTAAAGTGTTTTCCAAGCTTGCTGGTCTCATTACTAGTCTGTTTAAACATGTCTGACATAGAGGAAACTCATTGTTCATTATGTTTAGAAGCCATTGTGGAACCCCCTCTTAGAATGTGTACCAAATGCACTGATTTTACTATAGATTACAAAGACCATATTCTGGCTTTAAAAAATTTATCACCAGAAGAAATTGACATGGAGGAAGTTATGCCGTCTAACTCTCCCCACGTGTCAGATCCTATAAATCCCTCTCAGGGGACGCCTAGTACATCTAGCTCGCCCATTGCGTATACCTTGCAAGACATGGCGGCAGTTATGAATCATACCCTTACAGAGGTATTATCTAAACTGCCAGGATTGCAAGGAAAGCGAGACAGCTCTGGGACTAGAATAAATACAGAGCTCTCTGACGCTTTAGTAGCTATGTCTGATATACCCTCACATTATACTGAAGCTGAAACAGGGGAGCTTCAATCTGTGGGTGAATTTTCTGATTCAGGGAAGATACTTCAATCTGATTCTGATATGTCTACATTTAAATTTAAGCTTGAACACCTCCGCGTATTGCTCAGGGAGGTTTTATCAACTCTGGACGACTGTGACACTATTGTAGTCCCAGAGAAATTATGTAGATTGGATTAATACTATGCAGTACCTACTTACACTGATGTTTTTCCAATCCCTAAAAGGTTTTCTGAAATTATTACTAAGGAATGGGATAGACCAGGTGTACCGTTCTCTCCCCCTCCTGTTTTTAAAAAGATGTTTCCTATAGACGCCGCTACACGGGACTTATGGCAGACGGTCCCTAAGGTGGAGGGAGCAGTTTCTACTCTAGCTAAGCGTACCACTATCCCTGTCAAGGACAGTTGTGCTTTTCTAGATCCAATGGATAAAAAATTAGAGGGTTACCTTAAGAAAATTTTTATTCAACAAGGTTTTATTCTCCAGCCTCTTGCATGCATTGCCCCAGTCACTGCTGCTGCGGCTTTCTGGTTTGAGTCCCTAGAGGAGGCTCTACAGGTTGAAACCCAGTTGGAAGATATTATTGACAAGCTTAGGGCCCTTAAGCTAGCCAATTCATTTGTTTCTGATGCCGTTGTTCATTTAACCAAGCTAACGGCTAAAAATTCAGGTTTTGCTATTCAGGCGCGCAGGGCGCTATGGCTTAAATCCTGGTCAGCTGACGTGACTTCAAAGTCTAAACTTCTCAACATTCCCTTCAAAGGACAGACCCTATTCGGGCCTGGACTGAAGGAGATCATTTCTGACATCACTGGAGGAAAAGGTCACACCCTTCCTCAAGACAGGTCCAACAAATTAAGGACCAAACAGTCTAGTTTTCGGCCCTTTCGAAACTTCAAGAGTGGCGCAGCTTCAACTTCCTCTAACACAAAACAAGAGGGAACTTTTGCCCAGTCTAAGCCGGTCTGGAGACCTAACCAGGCTTGGAACAAGGTGAAACAGGCCAAAAAGCCTCTAAGACAGCATGAAGGAGCAGCCCCCGATCCGGAAACGGATCTAGTAGGGGGCAGACTCTCTTTCTTCACCCAGGCTTGGGCAAGAGATGTCCAGGATCCCTGGGTATTGGAAATTGTGTCCAAGGGTTATCTTCTGGAATTCAAAACCTCTCCCCCAAAAGGGAGATTTCATCTCTCACTTTTATCTGCAAACCAGATAAAAAGAGAGGCATTCTTACATTGTGTTCAAGACCTTCTAATTATGGGAGTGATCCACCCAGTTCCGCAGGAGGAACAGGGTCAGGGCTTCTATTTAAATCTGTTTGTAGTTCCCAAGAAAGAGGGAACATTCAGACCAATCTTAGATCTCAAAATCTTAAACAAATTTCTCAGAGTTCCATCCTTCAAGATGGAGACTATTCGAACCATCCTTCCTATGATCCAGGAGGGTCACTATATGACTACCGTAGACCTAAAGGATGCTTATCTTCACATCACGATACACAAAGATCATCATCGTGTTCTCAGGTTTGCCTTTCTAGACAGGTACTACCAGTTTGTGGCTCTTCCCTTCGTGTTGGCCACGGCACCAAGAATCTTTTCAAAGGTTCTAGGGTCCCTTCTAGCGGTCCTAAGGCCGCGGGGATTGTCAAAACTTCTAGACCCTTGCCGTGTTCTTTATTCCACTTCTCGTCCTTCAGTGGCTCAGTGTATGGAAGCAATCGGTTTAATGGTAGCGGTAATGGACATAGTACCGTTTGCCCGTCTACATCAAGACCGCTGCAACTTTGCATGCTCAGTCATTGGAATGGGGATTACACAGATTTGTCCCCTCTACTAAATCTGGATCAAGAAACCAGGGATTCTCTTCTCTGGTGGCTATCTCAGGTCCATCTGTCCAAGGGGATGAGCTTCCGCAGGCCAGACTGGACTATAGTAACGACAGATGCCAGCCTTCTGGGCAGGGGTGCAGTCTGGAACTCCCTGAAGGCTCAGGGCTCGTGGTCTCGGGAGGAGACACTCCTTCCGATAAACATTCTGGAACTAAGAGCGATATTTAATGCTCTTCAGGCTTGGCCTCAGCTTCTGCAGTCAGGTTCATCAGATTTCAGTCGGACAATATCACGACTGTAGCCTACATCAACCATCAAGGGGGAACAAGGAGTTCCCTTGCAATGTTGGAGGTTTCAAAAATAATTCTATGGGCAGAGGTTCACTCTTGCCATCTATCAGCTATCCATATCCCAGGAGTAGAGAACTGGGAGGCGGATTTTCTAAGTCGGCAGACTTTTCATCCGGGGGAGTGGGAACTCCATCCGGAAGTGTTTACACAGTTGATTCAACGTTGGGGCAAACCAGAATTGGATCTCATGGCGTCTCGTCAGAACGCCAAGCTTCCATCGTTTCCTCTGCTCCCTCGTCTGATTGCCAAGATCAAGCAGGAGAGAGCTTCGGTGATTTGATAGCACCTGCGTGGCCACGCAGGACTTGGTATGCAGATCTGGTGGACTCTACCGCTGAGACAGGACCTTCTACTTCAGGGTCCTTTCAACCATCCAAATCTAATTTCTCTGCGTCTGACTGCTTGGAGATTGAACGCTTGATTTTATCAAAACGCGGTTTCTCCGAGTCAGTCATTGATACCTTAATTCAGGCTCGAAAGCCTGTCACCAGGAAAATCTATCATAAGATATGGTGTAAATATCTTCATTGGTCTGAATCCAAGGGTTACTCATGGAGTAAAGTAAGGATTCCCAGGATATTATCTTTTCTCCAACACGGATTGGAGAAGGGATTGTCAGCTAGTTCCTTAAAGGGACAGATTTCTGCTCTGTCTATTCTTTTGCACAAGCGTCTGGCGGATGTTCCAGACGTTCAGGGGTTTTGTCAGGCTTCAGTTAGAATCAAGCCTGTGTTTAAACCTGTTGCTCTGCCATGGAGTTTAAATTTAGTTCTTAAGGTTCTTCAAGGGGTTCCGTTTGAACCTCTGCATTCCATAGATATCAAGCTTTTATCTTGGAAAGTTCTGTTTTTGGTAGCTATTTCTTCGGCTCGAAGAGTTTCAGAGTTATCTGCCTTACAGTGTGATTCCCCTTATCTGATCTTTCATGCAGATAAGGTAGTTTTGCGTACCAAACCTGGGTTTCTTCCTAAGGTGGAATCTAATAAGAATATCAATCAGGAGATTGTTGTTCCGTCACTGTGTCCTAATCCTTCTTCAAAGAAGGAACGTCTATTACATAATCTTGACGTGGTTTGTGCTTTAAAGTTTTATTTACAAGCTACTAAGGATTTTCATCAAACATCGGCATTGCTTGTTGTTTACTATGGACAGAGACGAGGCCAAAGGCTTCAGCAACTTCTCTTTCCTTTTGGTTAAGAAGTATAATCCGCTTATCTTATGAGACTGCTGGCCAGCAGCCTCCTGTAAGAATTACAGCTCATTCCACTAGAGCAGTGGCTTCCACATGGGCTTTTAAAAATGAGGCTTCTGTTGAACAAATTTGCAAGGCGGCGACTTGGTCTTCTTTGGAGGCTATTTTTAGGAGAAAGGTCTTACAGGCAGTGGTGCCTTCCGTTTAAGCACCTGCCTTGTCCCTCCCTTCATCCGTGTCCTAAAGCTTTGGTATTGGTATCCCACAAGTAATGGATGATCCGTGGACTGGATACACCTTACAGGAGAAAACGAAATTTATGCTTACCTGATAAATTCAATATGTTTAATTCATCGTTTTTTTATACGCTATCGTATAAATCAAGTTATCACCTTTAGAAAGCATTTTCTTTGAGTCTTCTAATTCAAACCGTGTATTATTATTTTTTTTCGCTCTTCATCACGTTTTGTTTTTTTTGCTCCAATTGAAATTTCCACCGGAAGGCGGCCATTCTTCTGCGTCATCCACCCCTTTACTCCTCTGCGCATGCTCTGTTAAATTTATTTACAGATTGATCATCATGCGCGCTCCCGTTTCACGCATGCGTCTTACTTCCAATTAAGGAATCCTTCAAGACGTCATCTGCTTGTTACGGATGGCTTCAATACGGAGAAGCTCATTCATTTAATTCTCAAAGTGTTCATAAGAAGTAAGTGCCGTATTCTTTCATTATTATAATGTTTAGAATTATATTTTAATTTGCGCATGCTTTTTTAGAGATTGCATCGTGAACGCGCATTTCTGAGACGCAGAGTGCGGGTGGGACTGCTGAAGACATCACAAAGCTAAGAAGACAGAAGTAGGGCTTGGGAGGAGTCGGGAGCTAAGCGGTAGGGATTTTTAAATATAATGTTTAATGTAAAATATTGAAGTAATCAAAAAAAAAAACTTAGCGACTAGATTAGGGTCATATGGATAAGTGCTAGGTTGTCTTTAATAATGTCAAACTTTACCTTCACTTTAAAGGAACACTGTTCCCAAATTTTTTCTTTCGTAATTCAGATTGAGCATGACATTTTAAGCAACTTTCTAATTTACCCCTTTTATCAAATTTTCTTCATTCTCTTGGTATCTTTATTTGAAATGCAAAAAAGTAAGTTTAGATGCCGGCCCATTTTTGGTGAACAACCTGGGTTGTCCTTGCCGATTGGTGGATAAATTCATTCACCAATAAAAAAGTGCTATCCAGAGTACTAAACCCAAAACAAGCTTAGATGTCTTCTTTTTCAAATAAAGATAGCAAGAGAACAAAAAAAATTGATAATAGGAGTAAATTAGAAAGTTGCTTGTTCTTTCTGAATTAGAAAAGAAAATTTTTGGGTACAGTGTCCCTTTAAGTTTGAATTTCATGCTTAAAAAAATAAATACATCTCTTCTAAACTTCAGTGTGAAATACTGGACCCAACAGGTTTGGAATAACTGTTTTCATTATAAAGAAAATACCAAGAAAGTTGTTTAAAAATTGTAATTGGGATTAATGTTTATTCATTTTTTTAATTTTTGTTTAAATGAAAGGAACAAGGCATTCATAAACATTTGTGTCAATTCCAATGTTTTCCCTTTAACCTTTGTTGCGTGTGTGTGTGGTTTTTTTTTACGTGACTTTCAGGATTGTGTCTGTAAGCTATTGCTGCACATTTTTAAATGTCACATCCAGTATTGTGCCTTTAAGCTATTGGTGCAGTGTTAGGTGTGACTTCCAGTATTGTTCATATTAGCTATTGTCATATTTTTAAAATGATGTCTGATTTGTGTTATTTTTAACTCAAATTTGCCTTTGTGAAGATTTCTGATCACCCCCTTCTTCTTATACTCTTTTATTCCCCCCCCCCCCCCCCCCAAAAAAAAGAGGCTGTATTGCTTGAGACATTCTCTTTATGAATGTATAAATAAAAGCTTTAGAAGAAGTATTATTAGCAAACCAGTATTAGGAGAAAAATGGTCACCTCTTCGAATCAGCTAGTTGAAAACAATATATTGTTTTTATCATTTTAATTGACTGTGAAATATTAATGAATTGCTACTCTTGCCTGAAGTGCTATATATACTTGGTTTGGTATTGATGTTGTGTGTGTACTGATCTTTTTCTATGCAATGAAAAATAAATTATGTAGCACAGTTATATTTTTTTTTTTGTACATAAGAATTCTGAGAATTCTTTTTTTCTATTGTTTGTTAGTCATAAACTCACATTAATGCCTAAATAGATTAATTTTAAATTAGCAGCCTGTACTGTGAATTACATAATAGTATTATTAGTATATAGTCTTTATTAGTATACATTTTTTATCGGACATTAAACTCCGAAAAAAGAGCTCATTGCCTGATATGTACAACTTTATTTTGGTACAGCAGATAAAATAATTTAAATCATGATTTAAAGGGACACTCAAGTCTAATTAAAGTTTCATGATTCAGATAGAGCAAGCCATTTTAAACAACTTTCCAATTTATTTCCATTAACAAACTGTGCACAATCTTTTTATATTTACACCTTTTGAGTCACCAGCTCCTACCGAGTATGTGCGAGAATTCACAAATATATGTATATTAATTTGTGATTGGCTGATGGTTGTCACATGATACAGGAAAAGTGGAAATAGACATTACTTTGAAATTTGTCAGCAAAAAATCTACTACTCATTTGCAGTTCAGACTAAGGGGTCGATTTATCAAACCCTTTCAACAGGCTTGGCCATATTTAACAAGCATCGGTCATTAGACCGCTGCTTCCCTAACCTTTCACCACCTCTTAGGTGGTGAATTTAAATCTCCCCGGTCTTGTCCCACCACAGAGATTGACAGCTCCTGCCCGCGCGTGATTTGCTGTACGCGGGCAAGGGGCGTGAAATAGTGCACGTGTGCAATGCTGAATTTCGGCAATTTGTGTGCGCTCCAGTGTGCCGCAGCTTGATAAAATCGACCCCTAAGTGCTATTGTATTGTCTTTTTATCATGAATTTGTTAAGTAAGCAAATCTATTGTATATACTGGTCCTTTAAATCACAATTTAAATCACAGTCAGTAAGACTCTATTTGATCAATATAAATCGTTTTTACATAAAGTTTTCATTTTTAGAACAACATTTCTGATTATTTTCCAGCTATTATCAGACAATGACTGATTTGGTTATATACCATTAGAAATACATTGATGATCTTCCAAATGAATTAAATTGTGGGAGGTAAACTATCTCCAATTTAATATGTTCATACCTGAAAATGTTTGCAGCTGTAGTTTATTGGCAGGAGAAAAATAAAGATTATGTTAAAGGGACAGTCAACACCAGAATTTTTTGTTGTTTAAAAAGAAAGATAATGCCTTTATTACCCATTCACCAGTTTTGGATATCCAACACAGTTATAATAATACACGTTTTACCTCTGTAATTATCTTGTATCTAAGCCTCTGCTGACTGCCCCCTTATTTCAGTTCTTTTGACAGACATGCAGTTTAGCCAATCAGTGCTCACTCCTAGGTCACTTTACGTTCATGAGCTCAATGTTATCTATATGAAACATGTGAACTAATGACCTCTAGTGGTCAAAATGTATTCAGATTAGAGGCAGTCTTCAAGGTCTAAGAAATTAGCATATGAACCTTCTAGGTTTAGCTTTCAACTAAGAATACCAAGAGAACAAAGCAACATTGGTGATAAAAGTAAATTGGGAAGTTGTTTAAAATTGCATGCCCTATTTAAATCATGAAAGTTTTTTTTGGACTTGACTGTTCCTTTAATAATAGAATAGTAAATAGTTTTATTTAACTAAAAAAAAAAATCACCATAATAAACATTTAAATAGTTTTGTTTAACTAAACAATAACATTGTTTAATTTTAATGCTTGCCCCTCCCTCCTCCTTGTGAAGATATATTCCACTCCAATCTTCTAATCATTAAACTTCTTGAAACGTAAGGGTTGATTCTGTGATCATAGATTTTCAGGGGAGCAATGGCATTACAGGGACAGTAAAGCCAAAATGAAACTTTAATGATTCAGATAGAACATACAATTTAAACAACTTTCCAACTTAGTTTTCTTATCTAATTTGCTTCATTGTTGTAGAAAAACCTGCCTAGGAAGGCTCAGGAGCAGTGCACACCTGCTTTTTGTTGGCTCACTCAATGTGTTCAGCTAGTTCCCACAACAACATTGCTCCCCTTCAACAAACAATACCAACAGAATGAAGCAAATCTGATAAAAGAAGTAAATCTGAAAATTATCTGAATCATGAAATAAACATTTTGGGTTTAGGTCCCTTTAAAGACTTTTTCTCCAACATAGGTGTGTCCGGTCCACGGCGTCATCCTTACTTGTGGGATATTCTCCTCCCCAACAGGAAATGGCAAAGAGCCCAGCAAAGCTGGTCACATGATCCCTCCTAGGCTCCGCCTTCCCCAGTCATTCTCTTTGCCGTTGCACAGGCAACATCTCCACGGAGATGGCTCAGAGTTTTTTGGTGTTTAAATGTAGTTTTTATTCTTCTATCAAGAGTTTGTTATTTTAAAATAGTGCTGGTATGTACTATTTACTCTGAAACAGAAAAGAGATGAAGATTTCTGTTTGTAAGAGGAAAATGATTTTAGCAACCGTTACTAAAATCGATGGCTGTTTCCACACAGGACTGTTGGGAGGAATTAACTTCAGTTGGGGGAAACAGTGAGCAGACTTTGGCTGCTTGAGGTATGACACATTTCTAACAAGACTTGGTAATGCTGGAAGCTGTCATTTTCCCTATGGGATCCGGTAAGCCATTTTCTTAATTTTCAATATAAGAATAAAAGGGCTTCACAAGGGCTTTAAAGACTGGTAGACATTTTTCTGGGCCAAAACGATTACTTTATAAGCATATTTAATGGTTTATAACTTTGGAGAGTTATTTTAATCTTGGGAATTTTATTAAAAAAACGGCAGGCACTGTATTGGACACCTTTTTCACTGGGGGCCTTTTCTAGTCATAGGCAGAGCCTCATTTTCGCGCCACTAATGCGCAGTTGTTTTTGAGAAGCAAGGCATGCAGATGCATGTGTGAGGAGCTCAGATCCACTGAAAAAGCTTATTGAAGGCGTCATTTGGTATCGTATTCCCCTCTGGGCTTGGTTGGGTCTCAGCAAAGCAGATACCAGGGACTGTATAGGGGTTAAATGTAAAAACGGCTCCGGTTCCGTTATTTTAAGAGTTAAAGCTTTCAAATTTGGTGTGCAATACTTTTAAGGCTTTATGACACTGTGGTGAAATTTTGGTGAATTTTGAACATTTCCTTCATACTTTTGCGTATATTCAGTAAAAAAGGGTGTTCAGTTTAAAATTTAAAGAGACAGTAACGGTTTTATTTTAAAAAGTTTTTTGTGCTTTGTTATCAAGTTTATGCCTATTAACATGTCTGAACTATCAGATAGACGATGTTCTGTATGTTCGGAAGCCAAGGTTCCTCTCCATTTAAATATATGTGATGAATGTGACAAACAAAGTAGGGACAATGATGCCACTGATAATAATGTTGCCCAAAATGATTCCTTAAGTGAGGGGAGTAAGCATGGTACTGCATCATCTCCTTCTATGTCTACACCAGTCTTGCCCACTCAGGAGGTCCCTAGTGAATCTAGTGCGCCAATCCTCCTTACTATGCAACAATTAACGGCTGTAATGGATAATTCTATTAAAAACATTTTAGCCAAAATGCCCACTTATCAGCGAAAGCGCGACTGCTCTGTTTTAGATACTGAAGAGCATGAGGACGCTGATGATAATGGTTCTGACATGCCCTTACACCAGTCTGAAGGGGCTAGGGAGGTTTTGTCTGAGGGAGAAATTTCAGATTCAGGAAAAATTTCTCAACAAGCTGAACCTGACGTTATTACATTTAAATTGGAACATCTCCGCGCTCTGCTTAAGGAGGTGTTATCTACTCTGGATGATTGTGACAATTTGGTCATTCCAGAGAAATTATGTAAGATGGACAGGTTCCTAGAGGTCCCGGTGCCCCCCGAAGCTTTTCCTATACCCAAGCGGGTGGCGGACATTGTAAATAAAGAATGGGAAAGGCCCGGCATACCTTTTGTCCCTCCCCCTATATTTAAGCAATTATTTCCTATGGTCGACCCCAGGAAGGACTTATGGCAGACAGTCCCCAAGGTCGAGGGGGCGGTTTCTACTCTAAACAAACGCACCACTATCCCTATAGAAGATAGTTGTGCTTTCAAAGATCCTATGGATAAAAAATTAGAGGGTTTGCTTAAAAAGATGTTTGTTCAGCAAGGTTACCTTCTACAACCAATTTCATGCATTGTTCCTGTCACTACAGCAGCGTGTTTCTGGTTCGAGGAACTAGAAAAGTCGCTCAATCAAGCATCCTCTTATGAGGAGGTTATGGACAGAGTTCAAGCACTTAAGTTGGCTAACTCTTTTACCTTAGACGCCACTTTGCAATTAGCTAGATTAGCGGCGAAAAATGCAGGTTTTGCTATTGTGGCGCGCAGAGCGCTTTGGTTGAAGTCTTGGTCAGCGGATGTGTCCTCCAAGAACAGATTGCTTAACATCCCTTTCAAGGGGAAAACGCTGTTTGGCCCTGACTTGAAAGAGATTATTTCAGACATCACTGGGGGAAAGGGCCACGCCCTTCCTCAGGATAGGTCTTTTAAGGCTAAAAATAAAACAAATTTTCGTCCCTTTCGCAGAAACGGACCAGCCTCAAATTCTACATCCTCTAAGCAAGAGGGTAATTCTTCTCAAACCAAGCCAGCCTGGAGACCGATGCAAGGCTGGAACAAAGGTAAGCAGGCCAAGAAGCCCGCTACCGCTACCAAGACAGCATGAGATGCTGGCCCCCGATCCGGGACCGGATCTGGTGGGGGGCAGACTCTCTCTCTTCGCTCAGGCTTGGGCAAGAGATGTTCAGGATCCTTGGGCGCTAGAAATAGTTTCTCAAGGTTATCTCCTGGAATTCAAGGAACTACCCCCAAGGGGAAGGTTCCACAGGTCTCAATTGTCTTCAGACCAAATAAAAAGACAGGCATTCTTACATTGTGTAGAAGACCTGTTAAAAATGGGAGTGATTCATCCTGTTCCATTAGGAGAACAAGGGATGGGGTTTTACTCCAATCTGTTCATAGTTCCCAAAAAAGAGGGAACATTCAGGCCAATTTTGGATCTCAAGATCCTAAACAAATTTCTCAAGGTCCCATCGTTCAAGATGGAAACCATTCGGACAATTCTTCCTACCATCCAGGAAGGTCAATTCATGACCACGGTGGATTTAAAGGATGCGTATCTACATATTCCTATCCACAAGGAACATCATCGGTTCCTAAGATTCGCCTTTCTGGACAAGCATTACCAGTTTGTGGCACTTCCATTCGGACTAGCCACTGCTCCAAGAATTTTCACAAAGGTACTAGGGTCCCTTCTAGCGGTGCTAAGGCCAAGGGGCATTGCAGTAGTACCCTACTTGGACGACATACTGATTCAAGCGTCGTCTCTACCACAAGCAAAGGCTCATACGGACATTGTCCTAGCCTTTCTCAGATCTCACGGGTGGAAAGTGAACGTAGAAAAAAGTTCTCTATTCCCGTCAACAAGAGTTCCCTTCTTGGGAACAATAATAGACTCCTTGGAAATGAAGATTTTTCTGACAGAAGCCAGAAAATCAAAACTTCTAAGCTCTTGTCAAGTACTTCATTCTGTTCTTCTTCCTTCCATAGCGCAGTGCATGGAAGTAATAGGTTTGATGGTTGCGGCAATGGACATAGTTCCTTTTGCGCGAATTCATCTAAGACCATTACAACTGTGCATGCTCAGACAGTGGAATGGGGATTATACAGATTTGTCCCCGACGATCCAAGTAGATCAGAGGACCAGAGATTCACTCCGTTGGTGGCTGACCCTGGACAACCTGTCCCAAGGGATGAGCTTCAGAAGACCAGAGTGGGTCATTGTAACGACCGACGCCAGCCTGGTGGGCTGGGGCGCGGTCTGGAAACACCTGAAGGCTCAGGGTCTATGGTCTCGGGAAGAATCTCTTCTCCCGATAAACATTCTGGAACTGAGAGCGATATTCAATGCTCTCAAGGCTTGGCCTCAACTAGCAAAGGCCAAATTCATAAGGTTTCAATCAGACAACATGACGACTGTTGCATATATCAACCATCAGGGGGGAACAAGGAGTTCCCTGGCGATGGAAGAAGTGACCAAAGTAATTCAATGGGCGGAGCTTCACTCCTGCCACTTGTCTGCAATCCACATCCCAGGAGTGGAAAATTGGGAAGCGGATTTTCTGAGTCGTCAGACATTTCATCCGGGGGAGTGGGAACTCCATCCGGAAATCTTTGCCCAAATAACTCAATTATGGGGCATTCCAGACATGGATCTGATGGCGTCTCGTCAGAACTTCAAGGTTCCTTGCTACGGGTCCAGATCCAGGGATCCCAAGGCGACTCTAGTAGATGCACTAGTAGCGCCCTGGACCTTCAACCTAGCTTATGTGTTCCCACCGTTTCCTCTCATTCCCAGGCTGGTAGCCAGGATCAATCAAGAGAGGGCTTCGGTGATCTTGATAGCTCCTGCGTGGCCACGCAGAACTTGGTATGCAGACCTGGTGAATATGTCATCGGCTCCACCATGGAAGCTACCTTTGAGACGGGACCTTCTTGTTCAAGGTCCGTTCGAACATCCGAATCTGGCATCACTCCAACTGACTGCTTGGAGATTGAACGCTTGATTTTATCAAAGCGTGGGTTCTCAGATTCTGTCATTGATACTCTTATTCAGGCTAGAAAGCCTGTAACTAGAAAAATTTACCATAAAGTATGGAAGAAATATATCTGTTGGTGCGAATCGAAAGGATTCCCATGGAACAGGGTAAAAATTCCTAAGATTCTATCCTTTCTACAAGAGGGTTTGGAGAAAGGATTATCTGCAAGTTCTTTGAAGGGACAGATTTCTGCTTTATCTGTTTTACTTCACAAGAAGCTGGCGGCTGTGCCAGATGTTCAGGCTTTTGTTCAGGCTCTGGTTAGAATCAAGCCTGTTTACAAACCTTTGACTCCTCCTTGGAGTCTCAATTTAGTTCTTTCAGTTCTTCAAGGGGTTCCGTTTGAACCCTTACATTCCGTAGATATTAAGTTATTATCTTGGAAAGTTTTGTTTATGGTTGCAATTTCTTCTGCTAGAAGAGTTTCAGAGTTATCTGCTCTGCAGTGTTCTCCTCCTTATCTGGTGTTCCATGCAGATAAGGTGGTTTTGCGTACTAAACCTGGTTTTCTTCCGAAAGTTGTTTCTAACAAAAATATTAACCAGGAGATAGTTGTGCCTTCTTTGTGTCCGAATCCAGTTTCAAAGAAGGAACGTTTGTTGCACAATTTGGATGTAGTTCGTGCGCTAAAATTCTATTTAGAGGCTACAAAGGATTTCAGACAAACATCTTCCTTGTTTGTTGTTTATTCTGGTAAAAGGAGAGGTCAAAAAGCAACTGCTACCTCTCTCTCTTTTTGGCTTAAAAGCATCATCAGATTGGCTTATGAGACTGCCGGACGGCAGCCTCCTGAAAGAATCACAGCTCATTCCACTAGGGCTGTGGCTTCCACATGGGCCTTCAAGAACGAGGCTTCTGTTGATCAGATATGTAAAGCAGCGACTTGGTCTTCACTGCACACTTTTACCAAATTTTACAAATTTGATACTTTTGCTTCTTCTGAGGCTATTTTTGGGAGAAAGGTTTTGCAAACCGTGGTGCCTTCCATCTAGGTGACCTGATTTGCTCCCTCCCATCATCCGTGTCCTAAAGCTTTGGTATTTGTTCGTGGACCGGACACACCTATGTTGGAGAAAACAGAATTTATGTTTACCTGATAAATTACTTTCTCCAACGGTGTGTCCGGTCCACGGCCCGCCCTGGTTTTTTAATCAGGTCTGATGATTTAATTTCTCTAACTACAGTCACCACGGTATCATATGATTTCTCCTATGCAAATATTCCTCCTTTACGTCGGTCGAATGACTGGGGAAGGCGGAGCCTAGGAGGGATCATGTGACCAGCTTTGCTGGGCTCTTTGCCATTTCCTGTTGGGGAGGAGAATATCCCACAAGTAAGGATGACGCCGTGGACCGGACACACCGTTGGAGAAAGTAATTTATCAGGTAAACATAAATTCTGTTTTTTTTCTCAACTTTGTTTATTTTATAGCATTTTTTGTTGTGAAGAGGAGGGAGGCTATCTCTACAGGTACAAATTCACAGTTTTGAGAACTACAAAACCAAGAATATGTGAGATCTTCTAGAAATTAAAAATGCCCAAAATAATCTTACAGTTACTTCTGGAAGAACATGACACTGTGAATGGACTAATGGAAAAATTAAAAAAACACAAAACAAAAACCCCCCAAAACAAACAAATATTACAGCCTTATGCTACATAATCAAATACTAATTTTTATTTCAGTATGGATAACCTTTGGATTATAATGTATCTTAAATCCAAACTATATTTAGGTAGATTTTTCCGCAAAACACATTTTATTTTAAACAATTAATAAATAAATACTATTTGGCTAAAAAAAAAAAAAATCTGATTTAAATAATAATTTTTTTTTAATTTTTTTCTGTGAAGTGACCCCTTTTTAGGATCTCTGTACCTCTGTCTCAGCTTAATTTATTTTATGTTTTGGTTTAACATAATGAAACTGGGCTGGCATATACACTGTTCAGAAGTGCTCAGCTCTGTCCAGATTATATCCATGCATTGACCAGGCTAAGCCTTCAATTCTCTGCTTCACCCCTTGGTCACATGGGACATCTAAATGGTTGCCAAGACCCCTGCTCCTCCCCCGCATTACCTCCTTGTCATGGGTGAAATTGCTAATTATGAGGCAGTGATTTATCTTGGAATATTGATTTACTCATTTTAGTACAAATTTACTTTCTCTAATTTATTATAACATGTCATTTTTTCACTGCTGACCTTCAAATTCTGTATTTAACGCTTGCTAAAGGGTTGATCATTTATTTTTGTTAAATCTTGTACACGATTTGCTAAAGTCAAGAAAACTGTGAACGCGATTTAGCAAACAGTGCCCAGGGATTTTTAAATTAATTCATTAAAACATTTACACCAATAAAAAGAGAGGGGTGCTTTACATCAGCATATACAATATGTTTTCACAAGTGGCTCCTTATCTTTATATAACTCACACAAACATGAATATTTCATGTAATTCGAACACATGAACTACATTGAAGATATAATTTATTAAATGATGTCTTCAGGACTGTATTTATAGTTTTTCCCAGCAGTAGGAATAAATGTGTCTGTCACAAATGTGTTACTACTATGAGACCAACAAAGATTTACGTGGGTTGGTTTTCAAGCATTTGTATTGCACAATCATTTAGTTGTCTTTCTCTAGATAATGCCAAGCACAACCAACGGAGCTCTCATTGCAAGGTGAAATTGGTTTTGTTGCATTTCTCATGTAAAAAATCCATTTAGCAAAACATGCCCACTGTTTAAGAAATCGTGATCACTTTTTTCTTCTTCTATACATCTAATTACTACATGTTGTATCTAGAAGTCAGGATTAAAAAGTAATGCAAACTCTAATACGGAGGTTGACCCTTTTTTTTTAAATCCACTGAGCCATACAAAATACTGAGTAGCCAACCATATGTCATTAAAATGCTGGGGAAGAGTTTATAGAGATGATGGTGTACTGTACAATTGGGTATCCCTTAATATGTTTGCAATGACTTGTTTTACCAGCTGCAAATGTATGGGACGTTAATACTTTAGGTTTATTTTTTGTGTATGAAATAGACATCCCTGCTTATTGAAACCACAACCCAATTAAGTGGGCTGAGCTTGCAGTGAGATCAGACCTCATTAGTTTAATTCTCTGCATTTACACAAAAGCCTCCTTATCTTATCTCATTACACAGTGAGATCAATACTGAGGGCCGATTTGTTAAAAGTTGCCGGCATGGAGAGAAATCATTAGTTTATTTCAATGAGCATTAAACAGGTACAAATTCCCAAATCCGGAATTCCAAAAACCAAACTTATTCTGAAATCTAAACATTTTAATCAATATTTTTTTCATCATAAATGGGTAATAAATGGATTGTCTATCTTTTTAAACAATAAAAAAACATTTATATATATATATATATATATATATATATGTATGTGTGTGTGTGTGTTTGTGTGTGTATTTGTCTGTGTGTGTGTGTATGTGTATATATATATATATATATATATATATATATATATATATATATATATATATATATATATATATAATGTATATACAGATGGCTCTCAGTTCATGCCGGTTCAATTTGCGCCGTTTCAGAATAACAACCTTTTTTTTCAGTCATGTGACTGCTATTGAAATGCATTGAAAAGCAGTGCACTAATTAAAATAGCCAGTAGGTGGAGCTGTCCGCTTGTGTTGCAGCAAAGTAATGCAAGCTTAGCAGGTCTGAAATTGATCTGTGTACACAGAGCAGACCAGACCTATTGAGCAGCAAGTTATAGCAGCCACTTCCCTATTATCTTCCTGTCCAGCTGCTTGAGGTGAGGGTGCCTAACTGCCTATTAATCACTGCAGATTGAAATGTATAGAATAGGTGCAGACCCAATATTATCTAACATGCTAACAATGCAGAGAACTGATTGCAGAAAAATGCAAGTAAAAAACGTTATAATATTATATAGTATTATAGGTTATAATACTGTTTTAGCAAATGTTTTTGTTCATTAAACTTAGTTTAATTATATATTCTGTGTTGTATGATTATTTCAAAGTTTTAAAAATAATGTATTAGGTGTTACTTATGTCAATTTTGAGAGGGGCCTGGAACCAAACTCCCTCACTTCCCATTGACTTACATTATAAACTGTGTTTCAATTTACAATGGTTTCGATTTACAACCATTCCTTCTGGAACCTAACCCCGGCATAAACTGAGGGCTACCTGTATATGTGTGAGAGTGTATATATGTGTATATATATATATATATATATATATATGTGTGTATGTATGTATGTATGTATGTATATATATATATATATATGTGTGTGTGTATATATATATATATATATATGTATGATTTATTTTTTTCTTTATTTTAAGAAGAAAGGAAAATGTACATTTTATTGTAATGTAATCTTGTTTTTCACTTAATAAAAAAGATTAACAAAAAAAACAAATGCCCTACATACATGTTTTTGTAAGAGTAGGTATTTATATACATGACCATTTTCTGCTTTTTTAAAAACTATGTATTAAATGAACCAGTGTTCTCCCCAGGACCTTATTTAGTGGGTGCACCATCTGGCTGATTTTACTGACCACCCAGGTAAAATTTTAGCCAATATTAAGCTACAATGAGCTAATATTAAAAATCTTCAATTTTTTTGAACAAATTATTATGTTAAATTATACAATTAATTTGTTCTTTGGATAGCAGAAAATGATATAATAGAAAATATTACACTGCCCTCACCCGGCTACTTCAGAATGCCACCTGGCTGGCAACATTTTCTGCGGAGAACACTGCCAACAAAACAATTGATTCCATAGTGAAACAAATTACAAATATGCAGTTCTTCTTGTATCTTTCAGTAGATAAATGGGTGTTGCATCTTGTAACTACTTTTGTTGCTATGAGAAAATACAATTAGAGAAACAATGGGTATTGTTTTCATATCCTATCTGCTATTCCACATGAGCAGCTTTAGTTTCTCTAATGACTGCTGCAAATTGCCGAGTTGCCGAGAAGAGACTTTTTGGGTCAGTACTAAGGTGGACCAGGTGGAGCATGAAGCATTAACCAACATGTTACATTGCTACAAAGGCCTTATTAGCTGAGTTTATTTTTAATTTGATGTATGTACACATAGGCCCATTTGGTATATGCCCGTATAAACAATACAGAATTGTATTATACAGCTTTTTGTCTTCATATCTGACCCTATTCATATAACACTCATTCTCTAATTTAGAAATTGAAAAAAAAAATGAAAATCTTTTTCAATCTGATTTATATTTTTTAATAAATGAAAAATTGCAATAATATTAACATTTAGTATTGTATTTTCAGTCTATTAAAGGGCTACTAAACCTAAAATCTTTCTTTCATGATTCAGATAGAACATACAAATTTAAACATTACAATTTACTTCTATTATTTATTTTGCTTCATTTTTTAGATATCCTTAGTTGAAGAAAAAGCAATGCACATGGGTGAGCCAATCACACGAGGCTTCTATGTGCAGCAACCAATAAACAGATACTGTGCATATCTAGATATGCTTTTTTAGCAAAGAATATCAAGAGAATAAAACAAATGAGATAGTAGAAGTAAATTAGAAAGATGTTTAAAATTGCATTCTCTTTCTAAATCATGAAAGAAAAATTGTGGGTTTCATGTCCCTTTAAGCGTTTGCATCTAATTGCAAATATCACTCTCAGTATTTATTGATTGGGAGGCATTTTTTAATTTTGATATTTAAAAGGTTTATTGGTATATGGTACCAAACATAAAACTAGATCTACTAGTATCTAGTTAAAAAGACATTGACGCCAATTAATAATAATAATAATAATAATAATAATAATAATAATAATATCAGTTATTTGTAGAGTGCCAACAGATTCCGCAGCGCAATTATGTATTTATGCATATTTAAAAAAAAAAAAAAAAAAAAATATGTATGGAAAATAAATCTTTTTAAAGGCATTTAAACTGTCATTTTGTTAGTACATTTTGCATCTCTGGGACACCCCTCAGCCCAGTCTTTTGAATGTTGTTTACCTTGCTTCCTGTACTGTGGCCAGCTACAGACAGATGTATATAAGTTCTGTCACCTATCGACCAGTCACTGAGCAGCATATATGAATTTCAGAATTCTGCATTCCACTGAAACGCTCCAACCACTTGAGTTAAACTTCAAGAAATGAAGACATTTTCTGTAATTTCTAAACATTACCCCTTAACAACCGTAACTTACCCTGTACATTGCTGGTAATTATGGGTTTTTCAGGACCACGCTATTATGACCTTCCAGTTGCTGACCGCACAATCAAAAAAACAATCCCCATTCAAAGACCAGTAACGTACAGCGTACGCCACTGTTCATTATGTGGTTAAAGTATTCAAAGCACAAATGAATGTCATACTTTACCATAATTTAATAAGAATTTGGGCAACAAACATTGAAAACATTTTACATTATTTAATTTTAGCTTTATAATTGCTTCAATTGTAGCCAGGTGGTCAATAAAATCATCCGGGTGGTGTGCTTATTAGATGTCCTGGGGAAAACACTGACATGTGCATACAGAAAGAGAAGCGCTCTACCAGGAACGAACAACCGCTCAGTAGCATGTTCTATGGTCAGTTGCCACCTAGGAGCAGCCTCGTTTAGCCCACTTTAATTTTGTCTTAAATCAGCATCACGGCATGTATCACAGTCATACCAGTGTCTGTGTCTGTTGAATTCCAACACAGACACACCTCTTTCTACTCAATGAGGTACTGATTAAATGATCACCTGAAATAAATCTTATATAAAGGTTCAACAAACCCCAATATTTTCTTTCATGATTTGGATAGAACATACAATTTTAAACAACTTTCCAATTTACTTCTATTATCAGCTTTGCTTCATTATCTTGTTATCCTTTGCTGAAGGAACAACATTGCACTACTGGCAGCTAGCTGAACACATCTAGTTAGCCAATCACAAGAGGAAAATGTGTGCAGGCACCAATCAGCAGCTAGATCCCACTAGTGTAGGATATGTGAATATTCTTTTTCAACAAGGGATACTAAGAGACCAAAGCACATTTGTAAATAGTGAATTTAAAAGTGTCTTTAAATTACATGCTCTATCTGAATCCTGCAAGTTTAATTTTCACTTTACTATCCCTTAAATGAGGAAAAGTATAAAAACCACTGATGTGGTCATCACTATCCTCTTGCAATAAGACCAGCTACATGGCAAAAACCGTGCTAGTAGTACCTCAAAAGTAATTGGAATAACTATTGACCATGCCAAAAGAGTTGAAAAGAAAAGTTTTGAGTGAGAAAAAGAAGGGCTGAATTCTGGCTTTACTGGCCGAGGGAAACAATGAGCATTGGGCTGCTTCCATTCTTAAAATATCAAAGACGACGGATCATAAGAACAAGGTCAAGCAGCAGACATTGGTTTCAAAAAAGCTACAGAGCAGCAAAGGATGAAAACGACTCTCCACTGCCCGTATGACTGCCAACTAATTTGAATTTCACTCAACAACCGTAGGATGACATCAAGTAACCTACAAAAAGAATGGCAGCTGTAGTGGTGTGCACGGCAAGGACGGTTCGGAACAGGCTCCAATGGGTAGCTGAAGTCGTGCAAAGCTAGAAAAAAGCACTTCATCAATGAGAAGCAAAGTAGAGCCAGACTGAGGTTTGAAAAAGAACAGAAGGATTGGACTGTAGAGGACTGGAACAAGGTAATTTTCTCTGATGAGTACAATTTTCAGCTTTGCCTGGTTGTTTAATGGTAAAATGGAGACCTGAAGAGGCCTACAAGCCACAGTGTCTCGCACCCATTGTGAAATTTGGTGAAGGATCGGTGATGGTCTGGGGAAACTTTTTTTTTTTAAGGAAGGACAATGCTCCATGCCACGCAGTGAGGTCAATCGTGTGTGAGAGGACCAGCTTAATCTCCAGACCTGAATCCCATTGAAAACCTCTGGAATGTGATCAAGAGGAAGGTGGATGGTCAGAAGCCAAGGTTCTTGAATTTTTGTGCCAGGAATGGCATAAAGTCACTCAACAGCAATGTGAAATGACTGGCAGAGAGCATCCCAGGATGCATGAAATGTGTTTGTGTTGTTTAAAAATGAACATGCATTATTAGTGGTCTGAAAACACTGCAGTATGTATGTATGTGTATATATATATGTGTGTGTGTGTGTATATATATATATATATATATATATATATAATCAAACTTATTGTTACAGCACTTTTCTTGGTTTCAAAATTATTTTTATCAGGGTGCACGTTTGCTTACAGAGTCCTGCAACTCCTATACAAATTCATATAAGGCAAGATAGCAACAGCACCGTTTCTGCAATAAAGAAAAATATTTTAATTTAGTGACATCAGCTAGCTGTTTTCCGTGTTAGCTGATGTCACTGCAATAAAGGATTTTTTTTATTGAAGAAACGGTGCCGTTGCTATCTTGTCTTATATACATTTGTATAGGAGTTGCCTTATATGAATATATATATATATATATATATATATATATATATATATATATATACACAGTCTGTATATGTATGTATGTGTGTGTATATATATATATATATATATATATATATATATATATATATGACTGTCTTCTCCCGATGATTTAATGGGCAGGTCACCGGCTTAAATTTAAGCCAATTTTAAATGAAAATTAGCTAATTTGCCATTAAATCAATTTTTGTTTAATTTAGCAATTAATTAGCACAAAGCCTCATTAAATCAATTTCTGTTAAATTCAGCAATTGATTTCTGCTCTATATAGATTAAGTAATATTCATAAATAACTGATTTTTTTTTCTTTTTATAAATTATTGCACTACCAAATTTTCTAAGGTGAACATTGGGTGTATATAAATATATGTATAATGTGTGTGTGTGCTCACATATAAAGCAATTTTTCCCTGTGATATCCTAGATTTGTAGTACATGTTAATTATAATTTGTTTAATCTTAGTCATGGGGGATAACAACAGTGCAGAAATAATTAGTTGATCCATTACTTGTAGAACGTGTAAATATGAAACCAAACGAAACATCAGTGCTTGCTATTTCTGATATTTTACTTCTCTGATTATGTTATTAATAACGAAAGGAGTTCTTTGTGCAGAGTGAAACACCCAGTAAATTGTCTTACAAAAATAAAATTTTCATACAGATACATGCAAGCAATCATAATTGATTGCTTTTAATAAAAAAACAATTGTTTTGCTCCTTAACTCCGCCCCTATAACATTCATTCTACACAGCAGTGACATGTAGTGCAGTCTCTACGCTTCATACCCTATGTGCGCTCCTGATCCTGAAGGGAAAATTGTGCATGCGCAAAACATATCCTGACCATCATCTGTACCATCTAAACCAGCAGCTCTTATTGATATCAGTGAGCCATAGGGCTAACAATTTTATTGGAGGCCAGAGTAATTTATTTAATATAATTTGATTTAATCATAATTTGTGCAACAAACATTGAATCAAAAGTAATATCTGCTAATTTTAGCTTAGTATTTGTTTAAATTTTTGCTGTGTGGGCAGTAATATAAGAAGAGGTTAAACACATACTGTATATGCAAGCAATAGTGCAATATTAAAATACTCTAGAACTCACAATTTAATGCCCCTTTAAAATCTTGGATTTATAATGAATGTCCAAGGTAAACTGTCAAATTTAATTCAGATTTGTTAGTCATTCGAGTGTTATAAGCATTTGAATAATGGGATTTTCCTTACAATGCCTGAGTGAACTTAAGCTGTGACTGAGCTATATGTGCAACCATATTTTTTTAAATTAGGTTTTTTTTCTAATTTATTTTTTTAGAGAAGAGAAGTTTAAAATAAGGTGTGCAGTGGAAGCAAAAATCTTAGATTATTCATCTGTAACAAAGAGTTGGCGTTCATAATTATATTTAAGACAAAACAAACATAGGCACATAGCTGTTAATGAAACAAAAATAACAAATCTATGTTCTTTATTGTTGTGTTAGTTTAAAAAAAAAAAAAAAAAACTGAACTATAATTATACAGTCAGAATAAATGGTAATTGGGAAATGAGGAACAAAACAAGACGATAATTAAGTAGGATTTCTCAAGGATCAAGTAGGATTTATTGCCAATATAATCAATCTGTGAATGCCCTCCTATACATTACAAGTCTCCAAGTCCAGAATTTCAAAATCCTGAATTATTCAGAAATCCAGACTTTTTTCCATAAATTTTTTTAAATAAAATTATTTAAAAATTACCATTTTGCCAGTAAATTATAGTCTTCTCTCTCCCCTGCATTTTTGTGTTATAAAATTCAAATAGAACTATGTATACCAAAGTATTGAAACTACCTTTACAGCTAGATTTATTCATTTGCAGATGGACAAGGTTTACAGATGGTGAACCTATACGCATTTCACAGAAACTTTTGCATATTATAAGTTGTATTATGACAAAAAATACTGGGCCAGATTACAAGTGGAGACCGGGTGTGACGCGGGTGGGGGCAGATACCGGGGCCAGCTGCTAAGAGACAGAGAGCTATAAAGAGGGGGGATAGAGAGAGCAGAAGAGGGGGGATAAAGAGAGGGAGAAAGAGACAGCAAAAGAGAGAGGGAGAGAGAGACAGCAAAAGAGAGAGGGGGAGAGAGACAGCAAAAGAGAGAGGGAAGACAGCAAAGGAGAGGGGGGAGAGACAGCAAATGAGAGGGGGGAGAGAGACAGCAAAAAAGAGGGGGGAGAGAGACAGCAAAAGAGAGGGGGGAGAGAGACAGCACAAAAGAGAGGGGGGGAGAGAGACAGCACAAAAGAGAGGGGGAGAGAGACAGCACAAAAGAGAGGGGGGAGAGAGACAGCAAGAGAGATGGGGGAGAGAGACAGCAAAAGAGAGGGTGGAGAGAGCACAAAAGAGAGGGTGAGACTGCACAAAAGAGACGGGGGGAAGAGTGCACAAAAGAGAGGAGGGAGAGTGCACAAAAGAGAGGGGGGAGAGTGCACAAAAGAGAGGGGGGAGAGTGCACAAAAGAGAGGGGGGAGAGTGCACAAAAGAGAGGGGGGATAGTGCACAAAAGAGAGGGGGGAGAGAGCGCAAAAGAGGGGGAGAGAGAGCGCAAAAGAGAGGGGGGAGAGTGCACAAAAGAGATGGGGAGAGTGCACAAAAGAGAGGGGGAGAGCACGCTTCCATAGAGAGAGAGCATAAAAGAGAGGGGGGAGAGAGCGCAAAAGAGAGGGGGAGAGAGAGCGCAAAAGAGAGGGGGAAAGGAGCGCAAAAGAGATGGGGGTGAGAGAGCGCCAAAGAGATGGGAGAGAGGGGGGATAGAGAGCAAAATAGAGGGGGGAGAGTGCACAAAAGAGGGGGAGAGAGCGCAAAAGAGAGGAGGAGAGAGCGCAAAAGAGAGGGGGAGACAGAGAGCGCAAAAGAGAGGGTGGGTGAGAGAGCGCAAAAGAGAGGGTGGGTGAGAGAGCGCAAAAGAGAGGGGGGGTGAGAGAGCGCAAAATAGAGGGAGAGAGAGAGAGCAAAAGAGAGGGAAGAGAGAGAGCAAAAGAGAGGGGGGGAAAGAGCAAAAGATGGGGGGAAAGAGAGCAAAAGATAGGGGGGAGAGAGAGAGCAAAAGCGAGGGGGAGAGAGAGTAAAAGAGAGGGGGAAGAGTGAGTGTAAAAGAGAGGGGGAGAGAGAGAGAGAGAGAGAAGGGAGAAAGAGAGAGCAAAAGAGAAGGGAGAAAGAGAGAGCAAAATAGAGGGGAGAAAGAGAGAGCAAAAGAGAGGGGGGATAGAGAGAGAGCAAGGGGTGGGACCGCTGTACTGCAAAAAATGGCCCGTGTACACGGGCTTTAGGACTAGTATTTAATATTTGCCATTAAAAAGTATATGTGTACCTTTTCTGTTTTTAATCCATCTGTTAAAGTGTTAAATTTGTGCATATATTAATGCTTCTATTAAAATGTTATGCCGGCGCACTTGGATGAACTTTTTTTAATTTTTTTATGACAATTCTAGTGAACATCCAATCAGTGTATGTGCCATTTGACAATCTTAAAGTCCAGCCCATTTAAAGCCCTTAGAAATCCTATGTAGAGAGTGGATCTGACTGCTCTATACATCAAAGACCAGCCAAAAGAGGAAATAAAGGGGGGCGGAGGAACATACAATACCAATTAGGATTATAAATCTTTTATTATAAAATATATATACTCTTTTAAAAAAAATAATTGTGGTTTTACTAATATATTTTTCATTGCAACATTCTAATAGTCTGAAATTTACCATCACTTTAACAGCAATGCGAACGCGACCTTGCTTTCACATTGCTAGGAAGCATTGCGCTCATGAGAGCACGCTTCCATAGGCTCCTATGGGAGCCTCGTTCTTATGCCGTCGGAGACATCAGAACCTCGCACACCGAAGGGGGTAAGAAGTGCAGCAATTAGTAATATACACATATTTACACATACATATATATTTACTGGGAATACACAGTTCCGATAGAGAGCAATGTAAAGGCACTTTACACCCCACTCCTGCCAACTTTACCCCTAAAATACTGCCTAGTGCAGTTATTTTATTAAAAAATTAAGATGCTGCTATCTTTATTTTTTAATAAAGTACACTAGACTGTATTTTGGGGGCATTTGGGGCAGATTTATATGTTTTTGAGATCATAAATGAAAAGTCAGTTGTCTTAGTCAATGTCTTTGCGCAGTATCCTTACTTTTCTGCGGTCCGTGAGAAAATAATTATCTCTCAAGAGGTTCTGGGTATATAATTCAACTGCTTGCAGTAAAAAAAATTACACATTGCGGCCGAGCAAGCTACAATGAATGCGCTTCAAACTTTACCAGTGAGTAGCTTGCAATTGGCTACAAAAATACTTTTGGATTGGTGCAGGAAGGATTGGGTGGAGTTTGTCGGACATTTTGTAAGGCTGTGAAAGGAATTAATGGACACTGCACTAATGAAGAAGAAACAAAAAAAATGGTAACATTTATTTAAAATGATGAATAATAAATAGAAGCCACTGTTTAGTGCTTTTTTTTTTTTTATAACGACATACACCCATTTATTGTAATTCGGAGATCCCAATCATCTCTGCAGATTTATCCTTTAATGGGAGTCAAATAGATTAAAGACCCTGCTCTCTAGAGACATTAAAGGGACATTCTGGTCAAACTTGAAATGCACATAGATTAATTACATCTTTGAATAGAAACATATTTGCAATATACATGCATTGACAAAAATGCTTTTAGTAAAAATGTCGGACATTTTGTAAGGCTGTGACAGGAAGTAATGGACACTGCACTAATGAAGAAGAAATAACAAAAAATGGTAAAATGTATTTAAAATGATGAATAATAAGTAGAAGCCACTGTTTAGTGCTTTTTTTTATAACAACATACACCTATTTATTGTAATTCGGAGATCCCAATCATCTCTGCAGATTTATCCTTTAATGGGAGTAAAATAGATTAAAGACCCTGCTCTCTAGAGACATTAAAGGGACATTCCGGTCAAGATTGAAATGCACATAGATGAATTACATCTTAGAATAGAAACATATTTGCAATATACATGCATTGACAAAAATGCTTTTAGTAAAAGTTATTGTTTTAGTTTTAATAATTTTCTCTGCACGTGAAGCATAGTTAGATATTCTCAGTGCACCAGCATTTTAAATACTGCAGCTGCTCAGAGCGCCATTGGGGCTTGTATCATGTCAGAAATGAACAAATTGAGTCATTACCAGATGGTACAAGCACTTTAGCCACTCTGAACAAGTGCTGTGTTTAAAATGCTGGTTCACAGAGCATACTTAAAGGGACATTAAACACTTTGAGATGGTAATATAAAATGATAAATTGTATATAATAAAACAACTCTGCCATATACTTTCATTATTTATTTTGTCCTCTTTGCCTGTAATTCCATTCTGAAATTGTGAGCTTTTCAGTTCCTGTTAGAAATGGAAGTGCAGAACACTGTTAAATCCAGCACAACCATTGGCTGCACACTCTAGTGACCTATGTATAACTGTCCCTAATTGGCCACAGCAGATAATGTAACACAAGTTACAACATGGCAGCTCCCAGTGTTTTATAGACACTAAATCTTTACACTTATTTTGTCACTTTTTAAACAACTAATGAAACTTTAAAAAATACATTTACATGTTAGTCATGGACTAATCTTTTCTTTGAATGCATCATTCTATCTAGCATGTATTTAGTGTTTAATGTCCCTTTAAATACACCTTTGAAACAACTATAGCTTTTGTTAGAAGCATATTTCCTAATATATGTATATTACAAAAATGGTTCCATTCAAAACTGAAATACATTCATGTTGATTCCAATTTTGGCTTGAATATCCCTTTAATATACATTAAAACAATAACTGCTCTATGTTAAGTTTTTATAGGTAATTTTATATTAAAATATTATATAAAATCATATCTTATTAAGGATAATTTAACCTTATAGTATAAGAAGCACTGTGAGTATATTTTACTAGATGCGGCCTTCATAGCCCATTTACAGTTAACATAACATTTGCGTGTCTGCGTTTATCAATGTGATTGCATTAATGCTTCCTTTTGGAATTCCTTGTGATGGTGTCGCTTTAAGGCAAACTTGTGTGAGATTCAGTGAACAGCAGCCCTTAGCAAAAGATAAATAAATACGGAATTAAGGCTGTAGTGTTTAATAGTTAACAAAGCTAACAAATAGCTAACACTGATAAATATATTTAAGCCCTGCCCCTGATCCTATTCAGAAATAATTAACAGGGCAATCCGTCTAGGAACAAATCCTGCTGAATACTATTTTGCTTAAAGGGACATTACATTATATTTTGCAACTAAAATAGGGTTTTAAAATATATTACCTTTGTTAAAGGGACATTTCCTGTAGTGATTTTTTTTTTTTAATTAGTTTACCAAATTATCCTGTTAAAGTGCCATAAAACATGTTGAGATCTGGGCATTTCCTAAAAGGGCTAATTAACTAAAAAAAGATTGCATAAGAAAAAATGTTTAAAAATTGCTGGCAAGTATTTATCTTAAAATAATTTTCAAAAATAAGCAAAATTACTTACAAAGCCATGCAGTCTGGAGTAGACTGATCCACCCCCCTTATCAGTGCTTAGCTTCAGTAACATAGGCATTGTATTCCACAGCTGCTTATTAACTTCTAGGTATGCTCCAGCAGATAACGACTGTGCAGGTCTGCATTCTACCAAAGCAAAGGTAGATATAGATACAGCCAAGGAAATGTGTGGGGGAGTTAGAACTGTACAATTTGGAAACTCAAAAGAAAGGTTTAATGGCGATGCACTGCAGTATAAATTTGCAGGTAAAGTAATTAAAGTACATATTATTATATTTCGTCTCTATCCCAACTTGTTTTATGCCCCTTTAAGTTTTATATATATTTTGGGGCAGTTTAATTCAGATGGAGGCTAATTTCAAAGGGTTACATTGTTTAGAAAGGAAATTGAAAACTTGGGCGATCCATGTAACTGCTTCTGCATTGCAATCTCTTCTGAATTGAAATGAAGGCGATTGTGTGATGTCATGTACAACAGGAACTAAACGAAATAACCTCTTTTTAGGTCTAAGCAAAATGTAGCCATAGGTTCACAAATCTATATTAGTTTTATTACAGTACTTCCTGATTTACCAATAAAGATAAATACATGTTGGAACCAAAGGTTGATATTTACAGAGGATAAAAAACAAAAACAGAAAATGTGCCATAGATTACATAAAAAAAAAAATAGTTAAACAAAAAGGAAAACAAACGCACGCACAGTGTGTCCGGAATCGTACGTTAATTTGGTACAAAGGACATTAAAGGGATTATAAAACAAATGTTTTCTTTCGTGATTCATATAGAGCACGCAATTTTAAGCAACTTTCAAATTTACTTATTTTATCATTTTTTCTTCGTTCTTTTGCTATCTTTATTTAAAAAGCAGGAATGTAAAACATAGGAGCTGGACAAAAAAAACCCCCAAAAAAACCCTGAAAAATGTAAACATTGAGGCAGTTCAATTAAAAAATAATAATCTTTTTGTTTTTTTTTAAAAATAAATTTTTCATTTTGGCTCTTTCATTTAAATGATTCAGATATATTCCTGATCCTAGCGTTAGACATTTTATGCAGTGCGATTGGTCAGGGTAACATCAGAATAAATAAATGTGATGAGTTGGTTGTCTAGCGCTATTATATAGCATATTTGTTTAGATGTGAATTATTTAGCTCAAGTTAAAGTGTATATTGATTTAAAGCAACGGTAATACTTAATAGCATTGAAAAAAGATGTAGGCAGGGAATTGCACAACCTTCTCTTAATATATTGATTTGATACAACGTTTGGGAGGGGGGAAGAAATCCTCTAGGCAATAAACATCCTGTTTCTGTACATTTCCTGGGGCCTTGGTACACTTTTATTTATTTTACCATTGTCATGTTTTTTTATGCGGTATAAAAGATATGACATTCTTTTCAATATTGTCACTCATTATCTTTTATTTTACCCTGGGCTTTGAACCCACATCTATATTTCTGCAATCTCTCTGTCACTTTCCTCACTATGTTATGTTAAAGGATTCCAAAACTTTTTGTTTTTTAGTATAACCGGACTACAAATTTCACATAACAATCATCAATATTATAGAATTAATCACCTACATTTACACTCCAAGGAAACGGCTCTATATTTTAAAATACATTTTTATTTTCGCTGATTACCTCACTCAGTCCAACCCTCAAATATGGGCTGTACAAGAGGAAAAGCAATCTCCAATCAGATGCCGATTTTATGCATATCATTATGTAATGATTTCTTACCACTGCGCATGCGTACTCCGATCGTGAACCTCACTCAAGCGCATATACAGCCTCTAATGCCGAGATTACCCACATAATGTCAATGGAATTTCGCAAGTGATGTAAAGGATGACGCTTCAGAAGCTAGCACATGCATATCGCGGCAATCTTCCGCCATTTTTAGAACCTGGGTTGTCAGTGTGGGTTGGACTAGGTGAAGGCATAAGGGCTTGTGGGTTTGGAAATCGGACAATTTTAAAAAGATGATTACTACTAAATGGTACAAATTGGAAACAGAATGTAAATTACAAACTGCTATAAAATGTATTTTTTTGGGGGGGGGGTTTAGTGTCCCTTTAAAGGGACAGTAGGCACTTTGAGATTTTTATATACACTGTTTAGTTGTGCTTACTTAAACATATATGGAATATATTTTCATTATTTATTTTGCCCCTCTTTTATGTAATTTAGCTGCAACTTCTGGAATAATTAATATCTTTCTTAACAAGGCTATTGCAAGGCTACTGATCTAGGCCAAGACCATAACAACAAACTACTCCTAATCCATTTATCTCTGCAACCTATCAGTTAAGAGTACCCCAGATTTTCAACTTTGACCTGAGCCTTAAAAATACTGAATATGTGTGTAAAATACCGGCTGGATTGCAAGCCTACCCAGACTGCTGTTCCAATATAAGCATGTAAATAAAACAGTGATGTGTATGATACATATGCCTTTATTTATTGGTCTATTAGTAATAATTTAATTGAATGGATTAAATACCACCCATTGAAAAACATGAAGAGGCTTGCGATGTAGTGGAATATAATTTATCTAAAGTTTTAAGCTTTTGTTTTAATGCATACAGAATTAGTTAAAGGGACATGAAACCCAAATGTTTTATTTCATAATTCAAATAGAAAATACAATTTTAAACAACTTTCTAATTTACTTCTATTATCTAATTTGTTTCATTCTCTTGGTATCATTTGTTGAAGGCGCAGCAATGCGCTAATGGTTTCTAACTGAACTCATAGGTGAGCCAATCACAATCGATATATATATATATATATATATATATATATATATGCAGCCACCAGTCAACAGCTAGAACCTAGTTTCTCTGGTGCTCATGAACTTGCCTAGATAAACCTTTCAGCAAAGGATAACAAGATAATGAAGCAAATTAAATAATAGAAGTAAATTGGAAAGTTGTTTAAAATTGTATTCTCTATCTGAATCATGAAAGAAACATTTTGGGTTTCATGTCCCTTTTATTTTCATATTCCATTTTGTAAACTCACACAGGAGTAGGACCTTAAAGAGACATAAAACCCAATTGTTTTTATTTCATGCTTAGATAGAACATACAATTTGAAACAACTTTCCAATTTACTTCAAATGTTCTTTGTTTTCTTGTTGTATTTTGTTGAAAAGCAGGGAGGTAAGTTAAGTGTGCACATACCTCCAGCACTATGTGGCAGCAGTTTTTTCAGCAATGTTATTCATTAGCAAGAGCACTAGATTGCAGAACGCTACCTATTTAAATATCTCGTCAAAAAAAATAACATGAGAACTAAGCGAATTTGATATTTGAAGTAAATTGGAAACTTTTTTTAAAACTAAATTCTCGATGTGAATCATGAAAGAAAACATTTGGGTTTCATGTTCCTTTAAAAAAATAAATAATAATAATAATAATAATAATAATAATAATAATTAAAAAAAAATAATAAATATATATATATATATATATATATATATATATATATATATATATATATATATATATATATATATATATATATACGGTTTACAACGGTTCAATTTACACCGTTTCAGATTAACAACCTTTTTTTCCAGTCATGTGACTGTTATTGAAAAGCATTGAGAAGCAGTGCATTTATTAAAATAGCCAGTAGGTGGAGCTGTCCGCTTGTTTTGCAGCAAAGCCAAGCAAGCTGAAATTAATCAGTTTAGTCAAGTGAAGTCTGTGTTGTGTGATTATTTTATTAGGTTTATAATGCTGTTTAGCAAATGTTTTATTTAGTTTATTTAACTTAGTTTAATTATATATTTTGTGTTGTGTGATTATTTTATTAGGTTTATAATGCTGTTTAGCATGTAAAGTCTTCATTTCAAAGCTTTAAAAATAATGTATTAGGTGTTACTTATGACAATTTTAAGAGGGGCCTGGAACCTAACTCCGTCACTTTCCATTGACTTACATTATAAACTGGGTTTCAATTTACAACGGTTTCGATTTACAACCATTCCTTCTGGAACCTAACCCCGGCGTAAACTGAGGGCTACCTGTATATTGTTTTGTTTTCTATGTTGTAATTATTATACCTCTTCATAGTGTTTTGTAAAATGCTAGAATTTGTAATAAAATATTCTGCAATATCTTAGTCAACGCAGTTTAAGCTGTTAATGGAACAGCTTCAGGTAATTTGGAAAGTATTGAATTTCAGGCATCTATTCACATTGTTTAACAACGGCTTCAATTTACTACATGTTTTTTCCTATTTTTTTATTTCTTTTTTCTAATCTGGTTCCATTTTGTTTTCTACAATAAAGTATGTTAAAAATTCTCTGTTGTGATAGTGGCAGATTTGCCAAATTTCATAATATAACTTTATAAGATGAAATGGCTGAAAGTATTGGCTCCATATAAATTATTTTCTACAAATTAGCCTTTGCAGATTTATTTTATTTTCTTCAAAGCATTTTTTCTTTAGGTTGTTTTTTTTATCACAAAAAAAGGAGGTATGTTCTATGTTAAGCAGTTATATCATTGTTATTTGAAGATCTACAGTTTTATTCCGGCTGGTAGTAGAAACTTTCAAGATACTAAACACACAGTAGAAGTAAATCCCGGGACCTGTGGAGCACATTTGAGACATGTGACTAGCGTTGCTAATTGGATCAGCGTCACTTTTTATGTGTGTTTAACCCCTTTACAGGGATTAACACAGTAGTGTTGGGTCGATAGTCTTAAAATTACATGTGCTAACAAATTATAGCATGTCATTTTTAGAATATTTTGGCCTTTTAATATATGCTTTTGTTTGGTATTTAACATAGTCAACATGATTAGTGCACTTTTTTTTCATAGATGCAAAATATGAATGTACCATTCCTTTATGACAAATTTATTTCAACATAAAAAGACTAAAATATAGTTTTTTATTGTTTTGAAAGATAGATAATTCCTTTTTCCATATAAAGGGGAGGAGAGTCCACGGCTTCATTCATTACTGTTGGGAATTATGAACCTGGCCACCAGGAGGAGGCAAAGACACCCCAGCCAAAGGCTTAAATACCTCCCCCACATCCCTCATCCCCCAGTCATTCTTTACCTTTCGTGACAGGAGGACAGCAGAGAAGTGCCGAAGATCGGAGTAGCCTCTTATGGAGGGTAGTACTCTTCGCATTGGGACTGGAGTTTTAAGTAGTCCTGACAGTCTCTGAGTGAGAGCCTGGGCGAAAGTTAGAGTCCGGAGATGCAGGGAGAGTCCTTCTGCGAAACCATCCCGACTCATATTAACAGCTCCACAAGCAATCAGCGTTGACGAGTTTCGCTGCCTGCTTTATCACTCAAGTCCATGTCAGGAGCGAGGCTATTAACATGTCACACTTGAATGGCCGTGTTCCTGTTCCACGGCGTAGATTCTTGTAAGATCGTTTCATTTTTTATTACATAAATGATAACATGGAAGACAGGGTCACAGTGTGACGCCTTTATCTTAAAGAATCAAGAGTTAATATTCCTGGAAAGGGGATTATTGAACAGGGGGGGTTATACATGATATTGTTTATTGTGTCATTGCTGCGTTATGTGCGAGATGAGGCTCTGGCAATGTGTGGAACTTTCAGGTGACTTATGGGAGTATTGCGTGGCCATTTCTTGGTGTTTTCTCCTTATGCAGGGGCGGTCCTGTCAGATATTCCATGTGACCGGTTGTGGCTATCTCTCTTCTCTGTTGATCAGCTGCGCAAGAGACGGAAAGATTTCTGTAGTCCGGGTCATAGGAGGTGGTGAGTGCCCCGGCCATTGGAGGTATAAAGGTGTCTAATTATTAAATTAATCTAATGCGTAATAACAGCGCAAGCTATGGAGGACTCGGACGTGTTGGAGGGTTCTCCCTCTTTAACAAGGTCTCATTCCTGTGTTTATTCTGAGGAGGTTCTGGTAGATCAGCCTGCTCAACTATGTTCCACATGCCTTAATAAGGTTACGACATCTAAAAGCAAACGGATGTCTAGTACTACTGAGCCGTCCACCTCTGACAGTTCCCCGTCCCGTGAGGTGCGTTCCCTGCACCCTTCTCTAATTGCACATACAGTGCCCCAGGGTCCAACCATTACTACTGCGGGAGAGATTTGTTGGCCATCAGATTTTGCGGATCAACTGCAAACGGCGGTATCGAAAGTGATCCATGCCTTGCCACGTTCTGCTAAGCGCAAGCATAGGGCGTATCATGGCGGCCCGGCCCAGGGGTTGTCTATGCCTGTGGAAATATCAGAAGCGTTATACGATGACGAGGCCCTCTCTGACTCTTCAGAGGAGGCCCCTTCTGGGTAGGAGTCCATGCCATCTAAACCTCCGGCTGCGGAGAAGCCTGACTTTAGGTTTAGGATGGAAAATTTGCACTTTTTGCTGAAAGAAGTGCTTGCTACTCTGGAAGTTCCGGAAGCAAAACTTCCAGAAAAACCTGCGATTCCTAAACTTGCCAGTGAACAAGGGCTGAGATCTGGCCCGAAACATGTTTGGCTATTTTTAGTCCTGAACATCTTGTTGCAGGCCTGTGACTGTTGTGAAACTTTTAACTTTTGTGATGAATAAATTTTGAAGTTTCTCCTGTTAAGTGTGATCAGTCCACGGGTCATCATTACTTCTGGGATATTACTCCTCCCCAACAGGAAGTGCAAGAGGATTCACCCAGCAGAGCTGCCATATAGCTCCTCCCCTCTACGTCACCCCCAGTCATTCTCTTGCACCCAACGACTAGATAGGATGTGTGAGAGGACTATGGTGATTATACTTAGTTTTATACCTTCAATCAAAAGTTTGTTATTTTATAATAGCACCGGAGTGTGTTATTCCTTCTCTGGTAGAATTTGAAGAAGAATCTACCTGAGTTTTTACTATGATTTTAGCCGGCGTAGTTAAGATCATATTGCTGTTTCTCGGCCATCTGAGGAGAGGTAAACTTCAGATCAGGGGACAGCGGGCAGATTAATCTGCAAAGAGGTATGTAGCAGCTTATTATTTTCTGACAATGGAATTGATGAGAAAATTCTGCCATACCGATATAATGTAAACTCAGCCTTAAATGCAGTAGCAGCATCTGGTATCAGGCTGTCATGTATGTATATTTTACACTTCAGTATTCTGGGGAATGGTACTTCACTGGAATTATACTGTGTGCATAAGACTTTAGCCTAATTTGCAGGGACTGGCAACAGGCTTTTTAATAACTCTTAATTTATGTTAAACGTTTTTTGCTGGCATGTAAAATCGTTTTCATTGTCTGAGGTACTGGGTGAATAAAATGTTTTGGGCACTATTTTTTTCCACTTGGCAGTTGTTTGATTTAATTTATGACAGTTTACTGATCTCTCTCACTGTTGTGTGTGAGGGGGAGGGGCCTTTTTTGGCGCTTTTGCTACGCATCAAAAAATTCAGTCAGAAGCTCATTGTATTTCCTGCATGATCCGGTTCATCTCTACAGAACTCAGGGGTCTTCAAAACTTGTTTTGAGGGAGGTAATCACTCACAGCAGAGCTGTGAGATTGTAGTTGACTGTGATAAAAAGCGTTTATTTCTGTAACTTTTTTTCTGCTATCAGGGTTAGTTATCCTTTGCTAATGGGAACAAGCCTTTGCTAAAATTGTGTTTTTTACAAAGATTTGATGCTATAACCTTTTCAGTTTATTAACTTTCAACTGTCATAACTCTTTCTGTGCTTCTTATAGGCACAGTACGTTTTCATATCATAGTAAATTACTTGAATAGTATTTCCAAGTTGCTAGTTTATTTGCTAGTGTGTTAAACATGTCTGATTCAGAGGAATTTTACCCATGATCCAAAAGGGTCAGTACATGACCACAGTGGATTTAAAAGATGCTTACCTTCACATACCGATTCACAAAGATCATTACCGGTATCTAAGGTTTGCCTTTCTAGACAGGCATTACCAGTTTGTAGCTCTTCCATTCGGATTGGCTACGGCTCCAAGAATCTTCACAAAGGTTCTGGGTGCTCTTCTGGCGGTACTAAGACCGCGAGGAATTTCGGTAGCTCCGTACCTAGACGACATTCTGATACAAGCTTCAAGCTTTCAAACTGCCAAGTCTCATACAGAGTTAGTACTGGCATTTCTAAGGTCGCATGGATTGAAGGTGAACGAAAAGAAGAGTTCTCTCTTTCCACTCACAAGAGTTCCCTTCCTGGGGACTCTTATAGATTCTGTAGAAATGAAAATTTACCTGACAGAAGACAGGTTAACAAAACTTCAAAGTGCATGCCGTGTCCTTCATTCCATTCAACACCCGTCAGTGGCTCAATGCATGGAGGTAATCGGCTTAATGGTAGCGGCAATGGACATAGTACCCTTTGCACGCCTACACCTCAGACCGCTGCAATTGTGCATGCTAAGTCAGTGGAATGGGGATTACTCAGACTTGTCCCCTTCTCTGAATCTGGATCAAGAGACCAGAAATTCTCTTCTATGGTGGCTTTCTCTGCCACATCTGTCCAGGGGGATGCCATTCAGCAGGCCAGACTGGACAATTGTAACAACAGACGCCAGCCTACTAGGTTGGGGCGCCGTCTGGAATTCTCTGAAGGCTCAGGGACAATGGAATCAGGAGGAGAGTCTCCTACCAATAAACATTCTGGAATTGAGAGCAGTTCTCAATGCCCTTCTGGCTTGGCCCCAGTTAACAACTCGGGGGTTCATCAGGTTTCAGTCGGACAACATCACGACTGTAGCTTACATCAACCATCAGGGAGGGACAAGAAGCTCCCTAGCAATGATGGAAGTATCAAAGATAATTCGCTGGGCAGAGTCTCACTCTTGCCACCTGTCAGCAATCCACATCCCGGGAGTGGAGAACTGGGAGGCGGATTTTTTAAGTCGTCAGACTTTTCATCCGGGGGAGTGGGAACTTCATCCGGAGGTCTTTGCCCAAATACTTCGTCATTGGGGCAAACCAGAGATAGATCTCATGGCGTCTCGACAGAACGCCAAGCTTCCTCGTTACGGGTCCAGATCCAGGGATCCGGGAGCGGTCCTGATAGATGCTTTGACAGCACCTTGGACCTTCGGGATGGCTTATGTGTTTCCACCCTTCCCGATGCTTCCTCGATTGATTGCCAGAATCAAGCAGGAGAGAGCATCAGTGATTCTAATAGCACCTGCATGGCCACGCAGGACTTGGTATGCAGATCTGGTGGACATGTCATCCTGTCCACCTTGGTCTCTACCTCTGAAACAGGACCTTCTGATACAGGGTCCTTTCAAACATCAAAATCTAACTTCTCTGAAGCTGACTGCTTGGAAATTGAACGCTTGATTTTATCAAAACGTGGTTTTTCTGAGTCAGTTATTGATACCTTAATACAGGCTAGGAAGCCTGTTACCAGAAAGATTTACCATAAAATATGGCGTAAATACCTATATTGGTGCGAATCCAAAGGTTACTCTTGGAGTAAGGTTAGGATTCCTAGGATATTGTCTTTTCTACAAGAAGGTTTAGAAAAGGGTTTATCCGCTAGTTCCTTAAAGGGACAGATCTCAGCTCTGTCCATTCTGTTGCACAAACGTCTGTCAGAAGTTCCAGACGTTCAGGCTTTTTGTCAGGCTTTGGCCAGGATTAAGCCTGTGTTTAAAACTGTTGCTCCGCCATGGAGTTTAAACCTTGTTCTTAACGTTTTACAGGGCGTTCCGTTTGAACCCCTTCATTCCATTGATATAAAGTTGTTATCTTGGAAAGTTCTATTTTTAATGGCTATTTCCTCGGCTCGAAGAGTCTCTGAGTTATCAGCCTTACATTGTGATTCTCCTTATTTGATTTTTCACTCGGATAAGGTAGTTCTGCGTACTAAACCTGGGTTCTTACCTAAGGTAGTCACTAACAGGAATATCAATCAAGAGATTGTTGTTCCATCCTTGTGTCCAAATCCTTCTTCAAAGAAGGAACGTCTTCTGCACAATCTGGATGTAGTTCGTGCCCTAAAATTTTACTTACAGGCAACTAAAGAATTTCGACAAACGTCTTCCCTGTTTGTCGTTTACTCTGGTCAGAGGAGAGGTCAAAAAGCTTCTGCTACCTCTCTCTCTTTTTGGCTTCGTAGCATAATACGTTTAGCTTATGAGACTGCTGGACAGCAGCCTCCTGAAAGAATTACAGCTCATTCCACTAGAGCTGTGGCTTCCACTTGGGCCTTTAAGAATGAGGCCTCTGTTGAACAGATTTGCAAGGCTGCAACTTGGTCTTCGCTTCATACTTTTTCCAAATTTTACAAATTTGACACTTTTGCTTCCTCGGAGGCTATTTTTGGGAGAAAGGTTCTTCAGGCAGTGGTTCCTTCTGTATAAAGAGCCTGCCTATCCCTCCCGTCATCCGTGTACTTTTGCTTTGGTATTGGTATCCCAGAAGTAATGATGACCCGTGGACTGATCACACTTAACAGGAGAAAACATAATTTATGCTTACCTGATAAATTCCTTTCTCCTGTAGTGTGATCAGTCCACGGCCCGCCCTGTTTTTTACGGCAGGTAAATATTTTTTAAATTATACTCCAGTCACCACTACACCCTTTGGCTTCTCCTTTCTCGTTGGTCCTTGGTCGAATGACTGGGGGTGACGTAGAGGGGAGGAGCTATATGGCAGCTCTGCTGGGTGAATCCTCTTGCACTTCCTGTTGGGGAGGAGTAATATCCCAGAAGTAATGATGACCCGTGGACTGATCACACTACAGGAGAAAGAAATTTATCAGGTAAGCATAAATTATGTTTTTTAAACAAATATCTCAAGTCCTCTTTCTGGAGTAGCGGGATTACAGAGTGTGTTTACTAAACTTGATAAGGTATATGAGGACAGGGTGGTGCCTCAGGCTTTCCCGGTTCCTGTTAAGATGGCGAATATTATTAAGTATGAATGGGAGCGACTAGGTTCTTCCTTTTCGACTTCTTCCTTTAAGAAACTGTTCCCCATTCCGGACTCTCAGCTAGAGCTGTGAGGTACTGTCCCTAAGATGGATGATGCTATCTTCATGCTCGCAAAGCGGACAACTATTCCCCTCGAGGATAGTTCGTCGTTTAAAGAGCCCATGGATAAAAAGTTGTAAAACATGTTAAGGAAAATGTTTCAACACACAGGGTTTGTTTTTCAGCCGGCAGTGGCCGTAGCCGCGACATATTGGTGTGAATCCCTTTGTGAAATGGTCGAGGGGGAGACTTCCATCGAAGAGATACAGGATAAGATTAGCGCGCTGAAGATCGCCAATTCTTTAATATGTAAATATTAATATATGCAAATTATTCGCCTGGTGCTAAGGTGTTAGGTTTTTCCGTTTTAGCTCGCAGGGCTCTGTTGCTAAAGTCTTTGTCTGCGGACATGACCTCTTAGTTGAGGCTGTTGTCCCTGCCTTTTCAAGGAAAGATTCTGTTCAGGCCAGGATTGGATTTGATCATATCCACGGTTACGGGAGGCAAGGGAGCTTTCCTACCACAGGATAAGAAGGTTAAGCCTAAAGGATCTACTTTTCGTCCCTTTCGTGTGGATAAGGTCCAGCGGCAGTAGCCCGCTGCAAAAGCGGACCAGTCCAAGGGAACTTGGAAACTGGCTCATTCTTGGAACAAGTCTAAGCAGAGCAAGAAGCCAGCTGAGACAAAATTGGCATCAAGGGGCGGCCCCCGACCGATCTCCGGACCAAGTAGAGGGCAGATTATCTCTTTTCTCAGAAGCCTGGTTGCAGGATGTTCAGGATCCTTGGGTTCTGGAGATTGATGCCCAGGGTTACAGGATTGGGTTCAGATCCCATCCGCCCAGGGGCAGATTCCTCCTGTCAAACCTGTCTTCAGGACCGGAAAAGAGAGAAGCCTTTCTAGAATGTGTGAGGGATCTCTCCTCTCTAGGTGTTATCGTACCAGTACCCCAAGCAGAAAGGGGTCT
This sequence comes from Bombina bombina, assembly GCF_027579735.1. Lineage (NCBI taxonomy): Eukaryota > Metazoa > Chordata > Amphibia > Anura > Bombinatoridae > Bombina > Bombina bombina. Next base: position 888,137,858 of record NC_069502.1, read on the forward strand.
AGGGTACTATTCAAATCTTTTTGTGGTTCTAAAGAAGGAGGGCATGTTTTGCTCGATTCTGGACCTAAAGTGTTAGCAAACAAGTTTAGTAAACAAGTTTCTGAGTGTTCCATTGTTCAAAATGGAAACGATCAGATCTATTATGCCCCTAGTTCAAGAGACAGTTCATGACAACTATAGACTTAAAGGACACTTACCTTCATGTGCCAATTCACAGGGACCACTTCCAGTTCCTCAGTGGCTCAGTGTATGGAGGTGATCAGACTCATGGTCTCTAGCATAGACGTCATTCCATTCGCCAGGTTACAGCTCAGGCCTCTTCAATTGTGCATGTTGAGACAGTGGAACGGCGATCATTCAGATCTATCACAGCAGATATCCATGGATGCTCGGACTCGGATTTCCCTCTCGGTGGATCTGCCCGAAGCAACTGTACATGGGGACATCCATCTTGAGACCATCCTGGGAGCTTGTGACCACGGATGCAAGTCTGACAGGTTGCGGAGCCGTTTGGGGTGCCAGGATGGCACAATGAAAATGGTCCTGGGAGGAGTCTCTTCTCCCGATAAATATTCTAGAACTCAGAGCAATCTACAATGCTCTGAAGGCATGGCCTCCTCTGGGGGTGTTCAGTTTCATCAGATTCCAGACCATCAACATAACCAGTGGGGTACGAGGAGCTCCCTAGCCATGAGGGAGGTGTCTCGGATATTGGCGTGGGCAGAGTCCCACAGCTGCTCGCTCTCAGCGATTCACATTCCAGGTGTGGACAACTGGGAAGCAGACTTTCTCAGCAGGCAATCCTTCCATCCGGGGGAAAGGTCTCTTCACCCCGAAGTGTTTGCGGAGATTTGGCTCAGGTGGGGAACGCCGGAGATAGATCTCATGGCGTCAAGACTCAATTGCAAGCTACCCCGTTATGGGTCAAGGTCCAGGGATCCCCGGGCAGAGCTGATAGAGGATTTAGCGGTGCCTTGGGGATTCAGCCTAGCTTACATTTTTCCACCGTTACCACTTCTACCTTGTGTAGTGGCACGCATCAAACAGGAGCGGGCTTTGTCTATTCTGATTGCTCCATCGTGCCGCAGAGGGTACTAGGAGCTCCCTAGCCATGAGGGAGGTATCTCGGATATTGGAGTGGGAGGAGTCCCATAGCTGCTCGCTCTCAGTGATTCACATTCCAGGTGTGGACAACTGGGAAGCAGACTTTCTCAGCAGGCAATCCTTCCATCTGGGGGAAGGGTCTCTTCACCCCAAAGTGTTTGCAGAGATTTGTCTCAGGTGGGGAACGCCGGAGATAGATCTCATGGCGTCAAGACTCAATTGCAAGCTACCCCGTTATGGCTCGAGGTCCAGGGATCCCCGGACAGAGCTGATAGATGCCTTAGCAGTGCCTTGGGGATTCAGCCTAGCTTACATTTTTCCACCGTTACCACTTCTACCTCATGTAGTTGCACGCATCAAACAGGAGCGGGCTTCGGCCATTCTGATTGCTCCATCATGGCCGCAGAGGACGTGGTTTGCAGATTTGGTGGGGATGTCATCCTCTCCGTCGTGGAGGTTACCCTGTCGCAGGGACCTGCTGGAACAGGGCCCTTTTCAACATCAAAATCTCGATTCTCTGAGGCTGACTGTGTGGACTGTGTAGTCTTGGCCAAGAGCGGCTTTTCTGAAAGTGTGATTGATACTCTTAATTCAGGCAAGGAAGCCAGTCACTCGTCGCATCTACCATAAGGTGTGGAGGACTTACTTGTCCTGGTGTGAGAATAGATATCCTTGGCATAAGGTGAAAGTATTCAGGATTTTGTCCTTTCTCCAAGACGGTTTGGAGAAGGGTCTTGCTGCAAGTTCCTTAAAGGGACAGATTTCGGCATCAGTCTTGTTGCATAGGAGGCTCGCTGAGCTCCCTGACATCCAATCTTTTGTTCTCTAGAATTAGGCCTGTCTTTAGACAGTCTGCTCCCCCATGGAGCTTAAACTTGGTCCTTAAGGTATTGCAGAAGGTTCTCCTTTGAGCCTATGCATTCCTTTGATATTAAGATTCTGTCCTGGAAGGTTCTCTTCCTGTTGGCCATTGCATCAGCACGCAGAGTATCTGAACTGGCTGCCTTGCAATGTGAGCCACCTTATCTGGTTTTTCATGTGGATAAGGCTGTGCTTCGCACTGGTTTGGGGTTTCTTCCCATGGTGGTGTATAACCGTAACATCAATCGGGAAATAGTGGTTCCTTCTTTGTGTCCTAACCCTTCTTCTTCTAAGGAGAGGTTGCTTCATAATCTGGATGTGGTTTGTGCCCTAAAGTTTTATCTTCAGGCTACGAAGGATTTTAGACAGTCTACATTTCTTTTTGTGGTGTATTCAGGGAAGCGCAAGGGGCAGAAAGCCTCTTCTACTTCTATGTCCTTTTGGTTGAGGAGCTTGATTCGCTTGGCCTATGAGACAGCGGGACATAAGCCTCCTCAGAGGATCACAGCTCATTCAACTAGAGCTGTGACTTCGTCTTGGGCCTTCAAGAATGAGGCCTTGATAAATTTAATTCATCTTCTGGCACCATTTATACCCTGTTATTTCTCCTACTGTTCCTTGTTCCCTCAGCATGATGACTGGGGGGTGAGGGAAGTGGGGGAGGTATTTAAGCCTTTGGCTGGGGTGTCTTTGCCTCCTCCTGGTGGGCAGGTTCATAATTCCCAACAGTAATGAATGAAGCCGTGGACTCCCCTCCCCTTGATGGAAATGAAATTGAAATTATCAGGTAAGCATAATTTATGTTATTACCCATTACCCAGTTTTGCATAACTAACACAGTTATATTAATACACTTTTTACCCCTGTGATTACCTTGTATCTAAGCATCTTCTGACAGCCCCCAGATCACATGACCGTGACTATTTAAAATCTTTTGACTTGCATTTAGTACTGTGTTGTGCTAACTCTTAAATAACTTCCAGGGTGTGAACATATTGTTATCTGTATGGCCCAAATAAACTATCAGTCTCCTGTTGTGAAAAGCAAATACAAAAGCATGTGATTAAGAGGCTGTCTATAGTGGTTTAGAAACAGGCAGACATTTAGAGGTTTAAATGTTATAAAATACAGTATATTAATCTAACAATGTTGGTTGTGCAAAGCTGAGGAATGGGTAGTAAAGGCGTTATATCTTTTTAAACAATAACAATTATTTATGGGGGACACAAAAACAAGTAGATATGCCTTGTTTTTCTCAGGTGAAAGGTTACATTATGTGGTTCTGATTATTAACTGAGGGATTCTATTCAAAGTATTTGCCTATCTGTATATAAATATCTCTAAGCCAGAGTTAATGTTTTTATAACTTGTCATACAATTTATACTAAATGTAACTTTCCTATACACTTTTTTTCACTTTTTATATATATATTTTGTGCTTGCACAAATATATATAATTTAGAATTAATAACATTGACATAGATGGGTGTGTAACATATGCAGTCTTATACTGTCAGTAAGTCAGGGCTTGACAAACCCAGGAGCCAGGGAGCCACTGGCTGCTAGTTTTTACCCCTGGCTCGTAACGTTTTGGGTTATTTTCCATAAATTTATACACACATACCATTGTCTGGCTACTAAAAATATGTCTGGCTTCTAAATATTATTAGTGGCTCCTAAATTTTAAACACATTTGTCGACCCCTGCAGTAAGTTATTACAAAGTAGTTATAATGTGAGTATTAAGACCTATGCACACTCAAGCTGTGTCCAAGGCAAAACCTTGGACAATGACCTAGAAATGTTGTCCCATATTACCCACATATATATAAGTAATTTGAGCTGTAAGATGATGCGATGTCCAGTTCAGTATTTAAGTGTACAGTCAAATGGATTAAATCACCACTTTGGATCGGGTGTTCTGGGTTCTGCTACTGTTGTCACTGTCAGCTTGTTCTGCTCTCAATTGGGTCAGGCAATGTAGTGAATACCAAATTGATCCTGCCATGTGATCCTTCTTATGGTTATGTTAAAGGGATATGAAACCCCAAATTTTTCTTTCACCATTATTCAGATAGAGCATGTTGAAAATGAATTTTGTTTAAAAAGATAAATAATCCCTTTATTACACAATTCCCAGTTTCGCATAACCAACACGGTTATATTAATACAATTTTTGCTTCTATGATTACCTGTATCTAAGCGCCTACAGACTGCCCCTTATCTCAGTGTTTTTTTTTTTTTTTAGCTTTTTACAATTTTGAATTTTAGCCAATTAGTGCTCAATTTTCAAGTAGACTGTCCCTTTAATATTTGATTGGAAGCAATAAAATGTCATATTACCACCATTTCGGCATATCATTAGTATTACTTATTGTTTTAAGCTGTGTGTTGGAACAGTTGTATATTGTGGCACATATTTACTATTAATATGGACTATATATTAATACATTTCCCTTTGTTTTTTATAGTGTTGCCTTATTGAAAATTATTAAAGATTTAGCTTCATGTGGCCATAATAAGTCCTACTGCATTATTTTTTGTTAGATTACAAACATTATTTTCCTTGTTGTAGCGCCTACTGTATGCAGTTATTGTTTACAATATTAATGAATCTTTATGCAACCCTGCACAGCATTCTGCCTTTATTTTGTTGTTACCGTATTAAAGGGACATACAACCCACATTTTTTCCCGTTGTGATTCAGATAGAGCATACAATTTTAAACAGCTTTCCAATTTACTTTTATACATTTTTCGTTTTTCTTGTTATCCTTTGTTTAAAAGCAGGAAAATATGCTTAGGAGCGTGCACATGTCCCTTTAACATCATTTTTGTGGACGTACCCTGAGATAGTGTTATTAGTCAGTTACATAGAGTGCACAAGCAGGCTATATATAAGTTTATGATTAGAGTAGGACTTTAAATGTACTGTCATAGCAGGAACGAACCTACAGGATACATTGATTGTTTTACTGTCATATTCTATTTAAGAAATGCTTTTCCAGCTGCCGATGCTTGGATTGTCATGGTTAGCGTCTAACAGAATCCTTCCATTAACCACATACATATTTTATAACATTGTCTATAGGGCTTTCCTAGTTGCATTGTTTGTTTAAAAAATTGCCTTGAAATTGGGGCTGTAAAATGTGAGTTGGGGTGGTTGATACCAACTTAAATTCTGGAGCCAGAGATTTTTAGAATTGGCTAAGGGCTAGATTACAAGTGGAGCGCTCATTTATTGCGCGCTCGTAAACTAGCAAATTCGCTAATTTATGGGTGCACAATAAATAACCAGCCTCTACAAGTGGCTGATTATTGCTACTGCAAACTCGCTGTAGCAATTAGCACTCACATTTCTTTAAAGTCCCCATATTGCCCCCCACCCAAAAAAAAGTGCACTAGGTAGTATTTTGGAGTTAAAGTTGGCGGGTGTGAGGTGTTAGGAAAAAAAACGACACTGAAATGTGCATTTACATTGCGGTCTGTGTGTTCCCTGTAAATATATATGTATATGCTTATATACATATATATATATATATATATATATTAATATTTGTTTATACACTATTAACACATACATATATATATATATATATATATATATATATATATATATATGTATAAAAGCATATAAGCGGGGGCGGAGCCGGCGCTTGATGCAGATGGCCGCACTTTAGGTGAGCTCCGGTGTACTAGCCCACAATAATAACCCCAACACCTCCAAAACTATTACCACGGGCCAAATAGTATCACCACTGCAATCCGGATGCTACGCTGAACATGAGGAAGCCTGCAAATCCTGCAAAAGATACCCGATACTGCTTATAAAAACCATGATGGCTGACAGCAATGCAGGACTCAGTGAGTAAAACACGTTCATACTCATATCTAACAGTCTACTCCCACTCTTAATTTTAATTTTAAAGAACCGGGACCCATTTGTAAAAACAAGCAAAGCACCTACTATGGACCGCATGCAAAAGTATTTAAAAAGAGTTGTACGCACTTAAAAGTGCCGGGCGCCATCTTGGCTACTCAGCACACGCAGTAACGATCACACAGCTTTGCTCCTAATGCTGCCAGAGAACTCTGGTCTCCGGACAGTAAGTTTAAAGAGGCACATGGAAAACACATCCATAATCAAGGGACATGTGTGCAACAAAGGATTAATTCATGACTCAGTTTAATCTGCCACTCTCACAATAGCTCAAGCAGAGGAACTCTGTCACAACTTAAAGAGAGACATTGCTCAATAAATCACGATAGTGTTTGAATCTCATCACACAGATGATATATTAATCACGCTGCAAGGGATTAGATGTACAAACAGGGACTGCAGGTATTGCATCTATTGTTTTTCTCTGGTTCATAGGAGGCAGATGGAGAGGCCAGAGTTTCCTTTACCACTGCTGCAGTAGTGCACCACAAATATGCCAGGATAATCTATATCATATTAATGACATAAAATTACAGCTGCTTTATCACGTCCTCTGCCTATAAAGAAGGGGAATAGCTTTTAGCCTCCCAGAGGGAGATAACAAAGATTAGATCACACACTTACCCCAGGCCTCAATAATTGAGTAAAGGAATCGGGTGTATAAAAAAAAATAACAAAACACTTAAATCAATCTATGTAAAATAAGAGAAGATTGCATTCTACACTGAACTTCTAGTGATTACAAGAGAGGAAAACTAGTGAGCGCTTACAGATTACAATTAAAAGACACAAGAGATGTCTCCCAGGAAAGCTTCACACAAAGGGAAAACTAATAAAGGTGGAGGATCCATGACACCGACTGTGGATGAATATTTCAAAGCCACCCCCTTACCACCTAAGGACCTGGCACAAATATCGCCTAGACAACATCCTACCTCTGGATCTTCAGAATCAGAATCCGATGACGACGGTGACATGGTCACAGTACCAAAAAATGTAATTTCTTCTATCCCCTCCAAAAAGGACTTTACAACTCTCATAGTACAAGTTAAACAGTGCATAAAAGAAGAAATAGCAGATCTTAAAAGAGATCTGGGGGAGATAGGGAACAGGGTGGAAGATCTAGAGGAAACTACACAGGCTCACTCTTTAGAGATGTCCAAAATGAGTGATCAAATGGAACAACAAGATAAAGTGATTATACAACTAGAAGATAAACTAGAAGATTTGGAAAATCGCTCTAGAAGACATAATATAAGAATAAGGGGTATCCCTGAGACTGTAGAAACCACTGGTTTACACGAATATCTGCAATCACTATTCTCAACACTATTAAATACACCTGATAACACAGAAGTGGCTATAGATCGAGCTCACAGAGCATTGAGGCCTAAACCCCCAGAATCAGCTCCCCCCAGGGACGTGATAGCGAGGATCAACAACTATCAAATAAAGGAAAGCATTATGACAGCAGCAAGAGAGAAACGCCCGATACAAAAAGAGGGTTCAACCCTGCAGCTCTTTGCTGACTTATCCAACAGAACTCTCCTTAGGAGGAAAGAGCTAATGCCTCTCACGAAACACCTGCAAACCAAAAACATCAACTACAGATGGGGCCATCCTTTCCATTTAACGGCAAAATGGAAGAACAGGAGGGCAACATGTACATCTCCATCAGAAATTGGAGACTTTTGCAAGAAATTAGAAATTGCACCTCCACCTGGAGACTCAGACTCAAGACAAGGCACCACTACGGCTTCATCTCCTCCTATCGCCCCTTTACCCCAACGCAGGGAATGGCAGACAGTCAAGACAAAGAAAACATTATCTCAATCTTCACAGAACTCTGTGACCCCAATGGGTTGAAAATAAACTGATTTGGGACATTCTGTATAAAGGGTGAGATTACTGAAAGAGTGTATGTGATACATGTATGATGTAAAGCTGAATGCAAAAATGTGTTTCATGTCCCACAAGTTGAATGTTCCTTGGTTATTCTATAAAAGCAGATATGCGAATACGGCAAGTATTCGAGAAGTGCCTAGATGATAGTCAATAGTATGGTACATTTTCATTAATGTTTAGTGTAATTGTTCACATACCAAATGTTCGGTTTGTTTAGATACAATACAAGATGAGAGTAAAAAGAGGTGAATGGTACGCAACATATGTGAAAAAATGCGTGGGTTAAGTAAATTCCGTTAGGAATTGATTAACCATTCCCCCTTCCTATTATCATGATTCTGTTAAGTTATTAGTTATATGTATTGTTATAGGTTATGTTATTAGAAATTTCTTAGAGGTTGTCTTGCAGACTTATCCAATCCTATATACAGGTAAAATATCATGCCGGAAAAGAGGAGGAGGTAAGATATATGTAAATGGGTGATACACGTATTCAATTGATAACACAAAATGTAAAAGGCTTTAATGTTCCACACAAAAGATCACTCGCTCTTAGAGACTTAGGACACAAAGGAGGGGAGATAGTAGGAATACAAGAAACTCACTTTAAAAGAGGATCCATACCTAAATTCATGCACAGCGTTTACCCACAGCATTATCATAGTGCGCATAAAGATAAAAAGATTAACGGAGTGAGCATCCTTATACATAAGTCTATTCCATTTAAATTGTTAGAACAGAAAAAAGATAGGGAAGGCAGATTCCTTGCCATAAGCGGAATCCTATATAATAAAATAGTAACAATAGTAAATATTTATGCGCCTAATCACAAACAAGCTATATTCTTTAAATCTATAAGTCCTCTCCTCCGGGATATACAAAAAGGACAATTGATGGTGTTGGGAGATTTCAATGTGCCAATCAACCCCTCTTTAGATAGTTCAAATGCAAACATACACATTGCAAAAAATACATTGAGGTCGCTTTGGCACTTTTTAAAGGATTTTGGATTGCACGACCCTTGGAGAATTGCTAATCCAGATAAAAGGGATTACACATTCTTCTCTAACCCCAATAGATCATATTCAAGAATAGACTATATCCTATTAGACCACCTCACACTATCTAACGCTACACTAGCAAACATCTCACATACAGCGTGGTCAGATCACTCCATGGTCCAATGCTCAGTAATCTGGCCTACAGCCCCAATAAGAGACTTCAATTGGAGACTTGATGAGACGTTGATAGCAGATCCAGGGATATGTGATAAGCTAGAGAAGGAAATTACAGAATTCTTTGTACACAATGCTAAAGGGAACATTACACCAGCTATGGTCTGGGAGGCCCATAAGAGCGTAATAAGGGGTTCACTGATTAAAATTAAGGCCAACAAAAATAAAAAATTGAGAGAGGAATACGATCACATAGCTAAAGAAATTGAGAGCTTAGACCTTTTGCATAAACTTCATCCACAAGACGACAGCATCCTCCAACAACTGAAATTTTATAGAGCTAAAATGTTATCACATCTACATATAAAAGCGCAGTCGACAGCATTCAAGCTTAAACAGAAATATTATCATGAAGCTAATAAACCAGGGAGACAACTAGCGAGATTACTCAAGTCTAAGCTAGCAAAATCATATATACATTCTATTAAAACCCAAACAGGAGAGAGAGTAGAGGACACAAAAAGAATAGCTGATACCTTTAAAAATTATTATCATGCTTTATATAACCTTTTCCCTAGGAGAGATAGGGCAGAACATGAAATTAAATGTCTAGAATACCTAGAGTCAGTGCAAGTCCCAGAGGTTTCCGAAGCTGATAGGACAATGCTACAAACTCCCATTAGTCACAATGAAATAATAGCAGCCATTAAATCTTTAAAACCTGAAAAAGCACCAGGCCCGGATGGGTTTACTGGGTCATACTACAAAACATTCTCTCATGTCTTGACCCCTCATTTACTAAATACCTTCAACCAAATTGATGAAGGAGGTACATTGCCAGACACCATGCTACAAGCTTATATCACAGTCCTCCCCAAACCGGGTAGGAAACCTGATACCCCTGCAAATTACCGACCTATATCCTTATTGAATATAGATCTGAAAATACTGGCCAAGGTGCTAGCGTTCAGAATTAATAAATTACTCCCAACTTTGATTTCCCCGGATCAAGTAGGCTTTGTACCGCGGAGAGAGGCTAAAGATAATACCGTTAAATTATTAAATATTTTAGAATATATTAATACAAACAAACTTCCATCAATATTCCTTTCCACAGATGCTGAAAAAGCGTTCGATAGATTAGATTGGACCTTTCTTCAGACAACCCTAAACAAATTCAATTTCCCTCTTCCTTTTATAAATAGAATCATGGCCCTATACTCCTTTCCCACCGCCCAAGTTAGAATAAATGGTACGCTTTCAGAACAATTCGAAATACGAAATGGCACACGTCAGGGCTGCCCGCTATCCCCACTTTTATTTATCCTTTCCCTAGAAATTTTTGCAAGTAGAATCAGATTAAACACCAACATAAAGGGCATAATAATCAAAAATAGAGAATACAAATTATCGATGTTCGCAGACGATGTTTTAATGTCTTTGTCATGTCCTATAGGGTCTCTCTCCGCGGTACAATTAGAAATGTTAGAATATGGAGAGGTTTCGAACTTCTTAGTGAACCCTAGTAAATCAGAATTATTACCTTTACACATAACTCCAGTGGAATTGACCAATATAAAAAAAAACAGTCCATTTGCAATCCAACAGAAATACCTTAAATATCTGGGTATATATCTATCATATAGCTTAGACTTAATTCGCACTTTTAATTACTCCAAACTCGTGAATAATATTACTAACCAGGCCTCCTCGTGGCTTTCTAAAAACATTTCGTGGATAGGGAGAGTAAATACAGCAAAAATGACATTATTGCCAAAAATTCTGTATATATTACAGACGCTACCACTTCCTAATACACAGTGCTACCTCCTAAAATTACAAAGAGCGTTATTTAGCTTTATATGGAAAAAAAAACCTGCACGCGTAAATAAATCCTCCTTGTATGCTAATAAGGACATGGGGGGTCTGGGAGTACCCAACATAGCACTTTACAAACAGGCGATATCATTACAGAGAATAGTGGAATGGTGTAGATATAACCCAGATGAGCCAAAACACTGGATTCAGATAGAATGTGACATTAGTGATGTTCCACAATTAGGGGGGGTATGTTGGATACCCAAATTACTATCTCAGATACAGAGTAACACCACACATACGGTATCAAACTCCTTATCAGATTGGAAACACATACGTGATAACTATAGAGACATCTCCAGCGCATACTCCCCCCTGACTCCAATATTGATGAATCCTGAATTCCAAGAAGGCCAAGTGCATCAGCCATGTGGTAGACATGGATTGAGAGACTACATTCCTGTTACACTTATAACCACCTCAGGGAAATTGAACCAGAGAAAGGAATTACAAGAGACAGGGGTTAGCTTCTTTGACCAATGGTTCAGATACCATCAGGTAAATCACTACATTATGACTCACAGAGATAGGAATAATTTGTTGAGACAATTAACACCTTTGGAAAAGATGTGTATATCAAATACACCACAAAAAGGGTTAATTTCATCTATATACAACATACTACTCATAGCAACTGCCCCAAAACCTCACAATTTCACAAAAGGGTGGGAAAGGGAACTTCTAGGGGCTCAGAGCCCAAAGGCTTGGGAAAAGATCTATCATAGCTTAGCCCACTCTGCACATACAACATATGCCCTGGAAACAAATTATAAAATACTTTTCCGTTGGTATTTAACACCTAATAGAATGAAATATCTATTTTCATCTGCAAATGAGAAATGCTGGAGATGTAAACAGGAAACAGGTAATATGGGCCACATCTGGTGGTCGTGTGAGAAAATAAAAACTTTCTGGGAAAATATAGTCAAGGAAATAAATATTGCAATGTCATGTAATGTCTCATGTGACCCATTGGAATGCCTTTTTAATGTGTTGGGAAGCGTTCAGTGTGTTATCAGAAGAAATGTCATACATGTTATGTTAAACACAGCAAAACAGCTCATAGCTTCAATGTGGAGATCAGATAAAGTCCCCACAGTGGAGGTGTGGAAAGAAAAAGTTGGGGGAGCCTTGATGCTAGAGAGGTACTTTTACCTCAAAACAAATAGGTTGACAGTGTTCCATGATATGATGTTCTATTGGGATTCATATATAGGTAGATAACAACAATAACTTAGGAAAGACAGTTACTCACAAATGTCTTTTATGACAAGATAGGAAGCATAAAATGTATCGACCAAATGGGATAACACGATGATATATTCTTGCCTGTTAAACTCAAAAAAAAAAAAAAAAAAAAAAAAAAAAGATTCAAGACTGCAAGTAGTTGATCTATTTAGTGATGTTAATGTTCATTTGTTCATGTTTAGTTAATTGTTATGACTAATGTAATATCATACAACGCAGGAAATACTTTTGTAAGAAGAACAAATACAGAATACCTACCATTGGGACTGTGAATAATTGATCAATATAACTCAGATACAGTTGTGTGTAAACACAGAATAGAATGATAGAATCGACTTTTGTTTATTAGAAATACTGTAACCCACTGGTATTTGTACATTGTATTTTCTTTTTGAAAAAATCAATAAAGAATTAAAATATTTAAAAAAAAAAAAAAAAAAAAGCATATAAGCATACATATTTATATTTGGTCCCATCGCTGTGCGACTTACCCGCTTCGCTGCTTTAGTTCTCATGCCGTGTCTCATGGTATGAGAACGAGGCTCCCATTGGAGCCTATGGAAGCGCACTTTCATGAGCGCAATGCTTTCGTGCAATGCCAACACGAGGTTGCATTCGCATTGCGCCTCACTTGTAATACCAGCGCATATCTTGTAATCTGGCCCCTAATTCAGGGAATAAATACAGAAACAAGAGAACAAAGCCGAGTACTTTGGACAGCAATAACTGTGGAGTTTATGTGATAACAAGCTTGAGAATAAATAGGTTTGAGTCTTGAGTGGGGGCTAGCAACAAGGTAATGGTGAGAGAAGGTACTGCAATATAGCAGTAGAAACAAGATGGGATTTACATAGCAGTTGATTAGAATCAATACACAACAATCTTCAGGAAAAGATAAGGGTGATCACACCCAGATTTAAGGCTAAATACAAATTAGGGTAAAAAGAGGGTCTGTCGCTTTTTAAAGGAGCTCAAACCTAATTAGTCAAGTTCTTAAAGGAACATGAAGCCCCACATTTTTCCTTCATGATTCAGTTAGAGCATAAGATTTTAAACAACTTTCCAATTTACTTCTATTATAATGTTTGCTTCATTCTCTTAGTATCCTTTTTTGAAGGGGCAGCAATGCACTACTGAGAGCTAGCTAAACCTATCAGGTGAGACTCCAACAAGGTATATATGTTCAGCCACCAATAGGCAGCTAGCTCCCATTAGTGATTCTCTTTGCAAATTGAAGAGTTGTTTAAAATTGAACGCTCTGTCTTAATCAGGAGATAAATATTTTAGATTTCATGTCCCTTTAAAGTGAAGGTCCATTTTGATGAATTAGTGCCCGGTTTTTAATAATCCTATTAAAAACAAGTTCCCATGGGAATAGGGCCCTCAATTCCCCCTGTATTTTGTCTGTAAAATTTAGTCTTTTATCGTATTGTTTCTCCATTGTACTGTTATCCTTGTACCCATGGACAGCGCTGCGGAATCTGTTGGCGCTTTATAAATAAAGAATAATAATAATCAAAATTGACATTTCACTCGTTTTCTTCAAAAACTTACCTTTTAATCCTGGCAGCCGCCGCAGCACTTCCTCCGTCCGTCGCAAACCGTCTTCGCGGTCCAAAATGACAAATCCGGCTTCCTCCAATCACGGTGTTGCATCAGACCAAGATTCCCCCGGGGGAAGCCATGATTGGAGGAAGTCGGATTTGTCATTTCTGACGTCGCAGAGGCTTCCGACGACCGGGGAATCGCTGGAGCAGCTGCCAGGATTAAAAGGTAAGTTTTTGAAGAAAACAAGTGAAATGTCAATTTTGATCAATTTAAGTGCCCTTGTTTTTAATAGGATTATTAAAAAACGGGCACTAATTCATCAAAATTGACATTCACTTTAATACAGGTGAAACCACATTTATACTACACCACCAGGAATTCAGGTAAAGATACTTTTGTCCTTGTTGCTTCAATAGGGAAATAAATGCACACTTTAAGATGAAAAGTCTCAAGTCTGAATTCAAACAGAAAACATTCCAAAGAGTTATACTTGAACATATTTAGAGAATACCACAGCTTTGTATAGGATTACCTGCAACACGAATATGTTTTTCGAATTCCGATATCTTTAGTAAATAAGTATGTATACTTTCCCATAGCCATGTAATGACATTTTCACGGCTAAGATACAGGGGTCGATTTATCAAGCTCTGTATGTTTCTGCTCCATAACTTGTCCGCCAGCTCTGAGGCTACGGACATCAATCGCACGATCCTATACGATCGTGCTGATTGACACCCCCTGCTAGTGGCCGCAAATCTGCAGGGGGCTGCATTGCACAAGCAGTTCATAAGAACTGCTGGTGCAGTCAGGGCCGCCATCAGGGGGTGACAGGGGTGACTCCTGTCAGGGGCCCAGTGGGCCAGGGGGGCCCCATGAGGCAAGATCTTAAAAAAATTTTTTTTTTTTTTTTTAATTTTGGCAGCCACCAGTGGGTACTACAGCAGAGTACTAATTGAGCATGGGAAATGTTTTTACAAGGAGTAAAGTATTAGCATTTGAGAGGATTTCTGAGTGTGCACTAAACCACTATGCACAGTGTGAGACAGACTTGGCACTTTGTTTGTACAGTGTGTGCCTGAGTCAGACGGCAGATCACTTTCATTTGCAGAGAGGGTAGGACTTATTTAGCAAATGTTTTTTATTTCTTTGTGCAATTTCGGATTGTAACTTCAGTGTGGTAGTAGTTGTATGGTGGGGCCGGGGGTCTATAAAAACACATTTTTTTAGCAGCAGTGTATTTATGATTATTTGACAATGCTGTAGAAATTCTATATTTAAAACCATGCAGAAATGTTTACCATGCATGTCACGCAATGTTGATTTAGGGGATGCAAGGTGCATCTATGTTTCCTCCTGTGGGTGTTTCTGTGGGTGTCTGTCTTTATGTCTTTGTGCTTTGGTTTGTGTCTCTGTGTGTATGTATTTTTTTTCTGTGGGTCTCTCTGTGAGGGTGGGTGTGTATGTCTTTGTGCATTTTCTTTGGATGTCTGTGAGGGTGTGTGCATATGTCTTTGAGCTTTTTCTATGGTCGTCTCTGTGAGGGTGTGTGTATGTTTGTCTTTGTGTATTTTCTCTGGATGCCTCTGTGAGGGTGGGTGTGTATGTCTGTGTTTTCTGTGGATGTCTCTGTGAGGGTGTGTGTATGTATGTATGTCTGTGTTTTCTGTGGATGTCTCTGTGAGGGTGTGTGTTTTCTCTGGATATCTCAGTGAGGGTGTGTGTATGTATGTCTTTCTGTGTTTTATGTGGTTGTCTCTCTGTGTGTGTATGTCTTTGTGTGTTTTCTGTGAGTTTCTCTGTGTGTGTGTCTTTGTGTGTTTTCTGAGGCTGTCTCTGTCAATGTATCCTTGGGTGTATGTGCAAGTTTGAGTTTGTGTGTGTGTGTGTCCATTGTCTGTTCCTTTTTAGGACATTTTGACCTTACTACTGATTATTCACATCTTTCTACAGACTTTGAGACTAATAAGACCTTTCCGGAAGTCACCAATCCATCATTTAACCTTTAAATTATTGTTTAGGCAGTTCAGGGCCCTTCCTTTCAGCCACTGCATGCTGTTGTCATAATTTAGTTGGCATCTTCATTTACAAAAAGATAATCAGAACTCCATATTTTGTTTTCTAAATCTCCTTTTTTTTTTTTTTTACAAAACTTTAGTCTACCTCATTACTTGTCAGGTCAATGGAAACAAGTGCTGAGTGTCTGTTTGGGTGTCTGTGTTTCTTTGCGTGTCTGCTAGAGTGTCTATATGTGAATCCTTATGTGTGAGTGTGTGTTTCAATGTATGAGTGTGTCTGTGTGTTTGTATGTTACTACCTTTACAACATTTCCAAGTTTAAATAGACACTTAAGAATAAAGTGCATATACGTTTTAGTAACTTGGTCAAAAATTGCACCTGTCAAGGGGGGGGGCCCTGATCAATGGTTAAGTCAGGGGCCCCAAAATTCCTAGTGGCGGCCCTGGGTGCAGTGATAAATGCCGACAGCGAATGCTGTCGGCATTTATCAATGTGCAGCAGACATGATACGCTACTTCGTATCATGTCTGCTCGCACTTTCATAAATCTACCCTACAGAATGCTATTTCAATTTTAAGAAACTTTTTAATTTCTCTTATCAAATTTACTTCTTGCTCTTGGTATCCTTTGTTGAATATCATACCTAGTAGGGCTGTGCAATTAATCGCATGATCTAATTAATCGCAATATGAAGCTATGCATTATCTAAATCGCATGAGCTTGCAATTTTTTTTTAATCAAAACAAATACAAAAAGAAGTCCAAAATGGCTTTCTTAGCATGCCATGTCAGTCACCCAAAAAGCAGTACTGCTAAAGGGGGGCGGATCATGAGCTAGCTGGTAATTGATGGCCACACTCATGTGCCTCTTGTAATTGGCTCATCCTGTGTGCTCAGCTAACTCCTAGTAGAACATTTTCTTTTTGCCTGTTTATGTAACATTTCAGTTGCGGAATCTGTTAGGTCAAATGAAGGGTGGAGAACCCACTGCTGATCCAATCAGCAGCACTAGTCGCACAACGCAGATGTGCAGTTAGTGCTGGTGATTGGATCAGTGTTATTTTCTGCTCTGGACCTGAATTGCTTTGTGGTCCTTCTATTGTGTGTTTAAAGGAACATTCTGTTTTAGTGTCAACATTTTTCTCTGCACATGCATGTGAAGCATAGCTAGATATTCTCATTGCACCAGTTTTTAATACTGCAGCTGCTCAGAGTGCAATTGGGGCATGTATCATGTCAGCAATTAATAAATTGAGTCATTACCAGATGGTACAAGCGCCTTAGGCTCTCTGAGCAAATGCTGTGTTTAAAATGCTGATGCACAGTGCATACTTAAGTACACTTTTAACACAGCTATAGCTTTTATTAGAAGCAGTTTTGGTAATACGTGTGTATTACAGAAATGCTTCTATTCAAAACCTAAACGCATCCATGTGCATTCAAATTTTGGCTCGAATGTCCCTTTAAGCCGTTGCGAGGATTAAAAACACAATAGTGCAGGGTCAATAGTCTTTGAGCATGTCATTTTTTGATTATTGTGGTTCTAAAAAAACAAATAAAAAAACAAACAAACCAACCAAAAAAACCTAGGTAAAGAATTACAATTTAGGAACATAAAAGGAATACATTAAACACATTAAGATTCCAGAGATATCATAACCTTCTCAGGTGATTTACATAAGGCACAATTTATTAAGTTGCATTTGCAGCTTCTGAGACATTGCAGTGCTGATTCGCATGAGTGAACTTCCCAACCACAATTTTAAGAATTATTACCTCTGAGGTGGCAGCTATAAGTCACCCCCAAAGTTGTTAGTCCTGAGTGATTGACAGCCTGTGCTGTATTGAGATTGTTTGCACAAGAGCAGGAGGTGGGATTGCACAAGAGAGATCTTGTGCAATGTTATATTTTGTCATGTGATACTGCAGTCCAAGTGGCAATTGATGGCAGACAGGTTCTCTGTCCTGAAAAATTTTCCTTATAGAATGGCTTGTGGCCTAAACGTTTTTTTTTTGCTATAACAGAATATCCCTTTAAGCCAAATGTGTTGGGAATCTAAAAGTACAGCAAACGTTTCGCACCCAGTATACAAATACTAATTCAGTACCTTGTTGTTGCACTTAGCGTGGTCCTATTCACAAATTGAATTGAATACTTCCTAAAATAAATGATCATATAGTTCTAAACTGTGAATTGTAATATTAAATTGTGCAATATAATGTGCTCAGTGTTAAAAACTCTCAATAAAACTATTCCTAATCCATTCCACTTGTGAATAAACTGCTACTTTTAAACAGATAAATTATGGGTCCCCATACAAAGTCAAGTGTGCAATAAAGGGGAAAAACTAGTGTAACCAAGTAATTAATAATAGATATATGATAGGTAGAATGTGAATTGCTATGAGTGGTCTAGTATACAAAACACAGGATGCTGATTACTGTGCTGTTGATATATCAGGTGGGGAGTAATATGCAGTTTGAGCAGACAGAGTTAGGGACACTTATGTAGAGGCTGAGGATAGGTTTGACATACTTAAAGGGACATGAAACCCAAAAAAATTATTTCATGATTTATGTAAAACATACAATTTTACTATTTTCTACTATTATCAAATGTGCTTAATTCTCTTGGTATTATTTGTTGAAGGAGCAACAATGCACTACTGGTTTCTAACTGAACGAGTGAGCCAATGACAATCAGTATATATATATATATAATATATATATATATATATATATATATATATATGGAGCCACTAATCAGCAGCTAGATTCTAGGTTCTTTGTTGCTCCTCAGCTTACCTAGATAAACCTTTCAGCAAAGGATAACCAGATAAGCAAGCAAATTAAATAATAGAAGTAAATTGTAAAGTTGTGTATGTTCTGTCTGAATTGTGAAAGAAATGTCTTGGGTTTCATGTCCCTTTAAGTCTTTGTATGCCTGAGAAGACTACAAATCCTTCTCTGGCAGCTGAGGGTTAATTTTAATGATTATTGGTAGATACAGTAAAAACATAATTTATGCTTACCTGATAAATTCCTTTCTCCTGTAGTGTAGTCAGTCCACGGGTCATCATTACTTATGGGATATTAACTCCTCCCCAACAGGAAGTGCAAGAGGATCACCCAAGCAGAGCTGCTATATAGCTCCTCCCCTCTACGTCACACCCAGTCATTCGACCGAGAACCAAACGAGAAAGGAGAAACTATAGGGTGCAGTGGTGACTGGAGTATAATTTAAAATTTAGACCTGCCATAAAAAACAGGGCGGGCCGTGAACTGACTACACTACAGGAGAAAGGAATTTATCAGGTAAGCATAAATTATGTTTTCTCCTGTTAAGTGTAGTCAGTCCACGGGTCATCATTACTTATGGGATACCAATACCAAAGCTAAAGTACACGGATGACGGGAGGGACAGGCAGGATCTTTATACGGAAGGAACCACTGCCTGAAGAACCTTTCTCCCAAAAACAGCCTCCGAAGAAGCAAAAGTGTCAAATTTGTAAAATTTGGAAAAAGTATGAAGAGAAGACGAAGTTGCAGCCTTGCAAATCTGTTCAACAGAGGCCTCATTCTTAAAGGCCCAAGTGGAAGCCACAGCTCTAGTAGAATGAGCTGTAATTCTTTCAGGAGGCTGCTGTCCAGCAGTCTCATAGGCTAAACGTATTATGCTACGAAGCCAGAAAGAGAGAGAGGTAGCAGAAGCTTTTTGACCTCTCCTCTGTCCAGAATAAACGACAAACAGGGAAGAAGTTTGGCGAAAATCTTTAGTTGCCTGTAAATAAAATTTCAGGGCACGGACTACATCCAGATTGTGTAGAAGTCGTACCTTCTTTGAAGAAGGGTTAGGACACAATGATGGAACAACAATCTCTTGATTGATATTCCTATTAGTGACTACCTTAGGTAAGAACCCAGGTTTAGTACGCAGAACTACCTTGTCTGAATGAAAAATCAGATAAGGAGAATCACAATGTAAGGCCGATAACTCAGAGACTCTTCGAGCCGAGGAAATAGCCATTAAAAACAGAACTTTCCAAGATAACAATTTGATATCAATGGAATGAAGGGGTTCAAACGGAACACCCTGTAAAACGTTAAGAACTAAATTTAAGCTCCATGGTGGAGCAACAGTTTTAAACACAGGCTTAATCCTGGCCAAAGCCTGACAAAAAGCCTGAACGTCTGGAACCTCTGACAGACGTTTGTGTAAAAGAATGGACAGAGCTGAGATCTGTCCCTTTAAGGAACTAGCAGACAAACCCTTTTCTAAACCTTCTTGTAGAAAAGACAATATCCTAGGAATCCTAACCTTACTCCATGAGTAACTCTTGGATTCGCACCAATGTAAGTATTTACGCCATATTTTATGGTAAATCTTTCTGGTAACAGGTTTCCTAGCCTGTATTAAGGTATCAATTACTGACTCCGAAAATCCACGCTTTGATAAAATCAAGCGTTCAATCTCCAAGCAGTCAGCTTCAGAGAAATTAGATTTTGATGTTTGAAAGGACCCTGAATCAGAAGGTCCTGTCTCAGAGGCAGAGACCAAGGTGGACAGGATGACATGTCCACTAGATCTGCATACCAGGTCCTGCGTGGCCACGCAGGCGCTATTAGAATCACCAATGCTCTCTCCTGTTTGAACCTGGCAATCAATCGAGGAAGCATCGGGAAGGGTGGAAACACATAAGCCATCCCGAAGGTCCAAGGTGCTGTCAAAGCATCTACCAGGACCGCTCCCGGGTCCCTGGACCTGGACCCGTAACAAGGAAGCTTGGCGTTCTGGCGAGACGCCATGAGATCTATATCTGGTTTGCCCCAACGTCGAAGTATTTGGGCAAAGACCTCCGGATGAAGTTCCCACTCCCCCGGATGAAAAGTCTGACGACTTAGGAAATCCGCCTCCCAGTTCTCCACTCCTGGAATGTGGATCGCTGACAGGTGGCAAGAGTGAGACTCTGCCCAGTGAATTATCTTTGATACTTCCATCATCGCTAGGGAGCTTCTTGTCCCTCCTTGATGATTGATGTAAGCTACAGTCGTGATGTTGTCCGACTGAAACCTGATGAACCTCCGAGTTGTTAACTGAGGCCAAGCCAGAAGGGCATTGAGAACTGCTCTCAATTCCAGAATGTTTATTGGAAGGAGACTCTACTCCTGAGTCCATGATCCCTGAGCCTTCAGGGAATTCCAGACAGCGCCCCAACCTAGTAGGCTGGCGTCTGTTGTTACAATTGTCCAGTCTGGCCTGCTGAAGGGCATCCCCCTGGACAGATGTGGCCGAGAAAGCCACCATAGAAGAGAATTTCTGGTCTCTTGATCCAGATTCAGAGTAGGGGACAAATCTGAGTAATCCCCATTCCACTGACTTAGCATGCACAATTGCAGCGGTCTGAGATGCAGGCGTGCAAAGGGTACTATGTCCATTGCCGCTACCATTAAGCCGATTACCTCCATGCATTGAGCCACTGACGGGTGTTGAATGGAATGAAGGACACGGCAAGCATTTTGAAGCTTTGTTAACCTGTCTTCTGTCAGGTAAATCTTCATTTCTACAGAATCTATAAGAGTCCCCAAGAAGGGAACTCTTGTGAGTGGTAAGAGAGAACTCTTCTCTTCGTTCACCTTCCACCCATGCGACCTTAGAAATGCCAGTACTAACTCTGTATGAGACTTGGCAGTTTGAAAGCTTGACGCTTGTATCAGAATGTCGTCTAGGTACGGAGCCACCGAAATTCCTCGCGGTCTTAGTACCGCCAGAAGAGAGCCCAGAACCTTTGTGAAGATTCTTGGAGCCGTAGCCAACCCGAATGGAAGAGCTACAAACTGGTAATGCCTGTCTAGGAAGGCAAACCTTAGATACTGGTAATGATCTTTGTGAATCGGTATGTGAAGGTAGGCATCCTTTAAATCCACTGTGGTCATGTACTGACCCTTTTGGATCATGGGTAAGATTGTCCGAATAGTTTCCATTTTGAACGATGGAACTCTTAGGAATTTGTTTAGGATCTTTAAATCCAACATTGGTCTGAAGGTTCCTTCTTTCTTGGGAACCACAAACAGATTTGAGTAAAACCCTTGTCCGTGTTCTGACCGCGGAACCGGATGGATCACTCCCATTAGTAAAAGATCTTGTACACAGCGTAGAAACGCCTCTTTCTTTATCTGGTTTGTTGACAACCTTGAAAGATGAAATCTCCCTTTTGGGGGAGAGGTTTTGAAGTCCAGAAGATATCCCTGAGATATGATCTCTAACGCCCAGGGATCCTGGACATCTCTTGCCCAAGCCTGGGTGAAGAGAGAAAGTCTGCCCCCCACTAGATCCGTTTCCGGATCGGGGGCCCTCAATTCATGCTGTCTTAGGGGCAGCAGCAGGTTTTCTGGCCTGCTTGCCCTTGTTCCAGGTCTGGTTAGGTTTCCAGCCTTGTCTGTAGCGAGCAACAGCTCCTTCCTGTTTTGGAGCAGAGGAAGTTGATGCTGCTCCTGCCTTGAAGTTACGAAAGGCACGAAAATTAGACTGTCTAGCCCTAGGTTTGGCTCTGTCTTGAGGCAGGGCATGGCCTTTACCTCCTGTAATATCAGCGATAATTTCTTTCAAACCGGGCCCGAATAAGGTCTGCCCCTTGAAAGGTATGTTAAGTAATTTAGATTTAGAAGTAACATCAGCTGACCAGGATTTTAGCCACAGTGCTCTGCGTGCCTGAATGGCGAATCCGGAATTCTTAGCCGTAAGTTTAGTTAAATGTACTACGGCATCAGAAATAAAAGAATTAGCTAGCTTAAGGGTTTTAAGCTTGTTTGAAATCTCATCTATTGGCGCTGAGTCAAGGGTCTCTTCCAGAGACTCGAACCAAAATGCGGCCGCAGCCGTGACAGGCGCAATACATGCAAGGGGTTGCAATATAAAACCTTGTTGAACAAACATTTTCTTAAGGTAACCCTCTAACTTTTTATCCATTGGATCTGAAAAGGCACAGCTATCCTCCACCGGGATAGTGGTACGCTTAGCCAGAGTAGAAACTGCTCCCTCCACCTTAGGGACCGTCTGCCATAAGTCCCGTGTGGTGGCGTCTATTGGAAACATTTTTCTAAATACAGGAGGGGGGGAAAAAGGTACACCGGGCCTATCCCACTCCTTGGTAATAATCTCTGTAAGCCTCTTAGGTATAGGAAAGACGTCAGTACACGCCGGTACCGCATAGTATCTATCCAGCCTACATAATTTCTCTGGGATTGCAACGGTGTTACAATCATTCAGAGCCGCTAATGCCTCCCCTAGCAGTACACGGAGGTTTTCTAGTTTAAACTTAAAATTTGAAATATCTGAATCCAGTCTATTTGGATCAGATCCGTCACCCGCAGAATGAAGCTCTCCGTCCTCATGTTCTGCAAATTGTGACGCAGTATCTGACATGGCCCTAGTATTATCAGCGCACTCTGTTCTCACCCCAGAGTGATCTCGCTTACCCCTAAGTTCTGGCAATTTAGACAAAACTTCAGTCATAACATTAGCCATGTCCTGTAGAGTGATTTGTAATGGCCGCCCTGATGTACTTGGCGTTACAATATCACGCACCTCCCGAGCGGGAGATGCAGGTACTGACACGTGAGGCAAGTTAGTCGGCATAACTTCCCCCTCGTTGTCTGGTGAATGATGTTCAACATGTACAGATTGACTTTTATTTAAAGTAGCATCAATGCAATTAGTACATAAATTTCTATTGGGCTCCACCTTGGCTTTTACACATATAGCACAGAGATATTCCTCTGAGTCAGACATGTTTAACAAACTAGCAATTAGACTAGCAAGCTTGGAAATACCTTTCAACTAAATTTACAAGTAATATGTAAAACGTACTGTGCCTTTAAGAAGCACAGAAAAAAACTATGACAGTTGAATAACAATGAACCGGATTAGTTATAAAAACCAAATTTATCCCGGTAAAAGCATAAAATTAGCAAAGGATTGCACTCATTAGCAATGGATGACTAACCCTTAATATCAGAAAAAATGTATAAGATTTAAAATATAAGCGTTTTTATCACAGTCAAAGCACAATCTCACAGGTCTGCTGTGAGTGATTACCTCCCTCAAAATAAGTTTTGAAGACCCCTGAGCTCTGTAGAGACGTTCCGGATCATGCAGGGAGAGAAAAAAGACTTGTGACTGAATTTCTAATGCGTAGCAAAAGCGCCAAAATAGGCCCCTCCCACTCACACACAACAGTGAGGGAACCTGCCCGCTGTCCCCTGATCTGAAGTTTACCTCACTCCTCAGAATGGCCGAGAACAGCAAAATGAATCTTAGTTACGTCCGCTAAGATCATACAAAACTCAGGTAGATTCTTCTTCAAATTCTACCTGAGAAGAAACAACACACTCCGGTGCTGTTTAAAATAACAAACTTTTGATTGAAGATATAAAAACTAAGTATAATCACCACAGTCCTCTCACACATCCTATCTATTAGTTGGGTGCAAGAGAATGACTGGGTGTGACGTAGAGGGGAGGAGCTATATAGCAGCTCTGCTTGGGTGATCCTCTTGCACTTCCTGTTGGGGAGGAGTTAATATCCCATAAGTAATGATGACCCGTGGACTGACTACACTTAACAGGAGAAATAAACGCAACATGTCCTTTATTTCTTACAGTATTTGTACACTACTAGCAACTATTGGCTGTCCAGTGCTGTAATGGTAAACCTGTCTCAAATTTTCCCATTATCTCATTGTTACCAAGAGCTGGCATATTGTTGCTAAATCTGACCAAGCCTCCAAATGTGCAAACTTGTCATCCAGCAATGCTACAATAGCTTTAATCTCACCAGTTTCTACCCATCAGCATTATCACAATTAAAAATGCAAGAAAAGCAGGAATTTTGAGGCTGCACACCATGTTTAAAAAGCCACATCAATAAAGATGACGAGCCAGCCCAAAATAACATCCAATCTTGCTGTATTCATGTTTAAATGCGAGCCTGCCACTCACTGTGCTGCTCACCACATCAATCTCCAGGTGCAGTCTGGGATTTAGATGAGACCCCCACCTCCTGTGTATTTTTTAATCCTACCATAGCATATGCTGGACATTTAATCAGAACCGTTCAAGTTGCTTTAGGTATGGAGGCTACCTTATGGGTATGTAGGGTGCTATTTACAGAGTTCCATATTTCATTCTCTAGCTCCCATCCTGCCTAGGTAGTCAATATTTATTTACACGCGTGTCCAAATAAATGTCATGGCATTCGCAAATCACTTTTGTATGTCACCACTAACATCCATATGTGGTTATACCATTTTTCTTTGCATCCATATTTATGTGCTGTAGCTACTTGCAGGGCAACAAAGACAATAAAAATGTTATGTTATTGTTGTAAAATATCAGCATTTAAACATGTTGAAATTTTTGCCTGGAAAAAAAATCAAAAGCCGTTATAAATGTAATTAAAGCTAATACTGCAATACTGGTTGTACACTTCCTATGAATGCTTAGGTGATATTTACTTCCTGACAATTTTGATTGGCTGATAGTTACATATTGCTAATGCTCATTGGCTGATTTAATGCAATAACATTGTGGTAAATATAAGCTTGCGGTCATGTTGGACAAATGTGGCCGAACCTTTTTTTTAGCACGCTCTATACTTTTAATGGATAGCTCAGAGAATGCTATTAGCTTGCTCATTGCACTTGTAATACATGTAGTGAGCGTAGTCCAATATAACACTTTGCACTTTTTAAGACCTGAAATTAGAGCTGTAACAACTTACCGATATAATCGATTATGAAAATAGTTGTCAACAAATCTTATTATCTATTAGTTGGTTTGCGATTAGTTGGTCTGTGCTTCACTCTAGTTATGCCCTTAGCTTAAAGGACGTCTACAGACATTTTGCTTATGTGCAACCCAGAAATAATTGGAGTCATCATTTGGATTGTTTATTTCTTCTGTTAAGTGTGATCAGTCCACGGGTCATCATTACTTCTGGGATATTACTCCTCCCCAACAGGAAGTGCAAGAGGATTCACCCAGCAGAGCTGTATATAGCTCCTCCCCTCTACGTCACTCCCAGTCATTCTCTTGCACCCAACGACTAGATAGGATGTGTGAGAGGACTATGGTGATTATACTTAGTTTTATATCTTCAATCAAAAGTTTGTTATTTTAAAATAGCACCGGAGTGTGTTATTATCTCTCTGGCAGAGTTTGAAGAAGAATCTACCAGAGTTTTTGTTATGATTTTAGCCGGAGTAGTTAAGATCATATTGCTGTTTCTCGGCCATCTGAGGAGAGGTAAACTTCAGATCAGGGGACAGCGGGCAGATGAATCTGCATAGAGGTATGTAGCAGTTTTTATTTTCTGACAATGGAATTGATGAGAAAATCCTGCCATACCGATATAATGTCATGTATGTATACTTTACACTTCAGTATTCTGGGGAATGGTACTTCACTAGAATTACACTGTAAGAAATACATAAAGCTGTTTAATAACTAGAGATTATGTTTAACGTTTTTGCTGGAATGTAAAATCGTTTTCATTTGCTGAGGTACTGAGTGAATAAATGTTTGGGCACTATTTTTCCACTTGGCAGTTGCTTAATCTGTTTTCTGACAGTTTCTGTTCTCCCTCACTGCTGTGTGTGAGGGGGAGGGGCCGTTTTTTGGCGCTTTTACTACGCATCAAATATTTCAGTCAGCAACTCATTGTATTCCCTGCATGATCCGGTTCATCTCTACAGAGCTCAGGGGTCTTCAAAACTTATTTTGAGGGAGGTAATTTCTCTCAGCAGAGCTGTGAGAATTATAGTTTGACTGAGATAAAAAACGTTTATTCTGTAATTTGTTTCCTGCTTTCAGAATTTGTTATCTTTGCTAATGGGATTAAACCTTTGCTAAAGTTGGGTTGTTTACAAGGATTGAGGCTATAACTGTTTTCAATTTATTAATTTTCAACTGTCATAGATCTTCTGTGCTTCTTAAAGGCACAGTACGTTTTAATATTATTCTAATTGAATTGTATTTCCAAGTTGCAAGTTTATTTGCTAGTGTGTTAAACATGTCTGATTCAGAGGATGATACCTGTGTCATTTGTTGCAATGCCAAAGTGGAGCCCAATAGAAATTTATGTACTAACTGTATTGATGCTACTTTAAATAAAAGTCAATCTGTACAAATTGAACAAATTTCACCAAACAACGAGGGGAGAGTTATGCCGACTAACTCGCCTCACGTGTCAGTACCTACATCTCCCGCTCAGAGGGAAGTGCGTGATATTGTAGCGCCGAGTACATCTGGGCGGCCATTACAAATCACATTACAGGATATGGCTACTGTTATGACTGAGGTTTTGGCTAAATTACCAGAACTAAGAGGTAAGCGTGATCACTCTGGGGTGAGAACAGAGTGCGCTGATAATATTAGGGCCATGTCGGGACACTGCGTCACAGGTGGCAGAACATGAGGACGGAGAACTTCATTCTGTGGGTGACGGTTCTGATCCAAACAGACTGGATTCAGATATTTCAAATTTTAAATTTAAACTGGAAAACCTCCGTGTATTACTAGGGGAGGTGTTAGCGGCTCTGAATGATTGTAACGCAGTTGCAATACCAGAGAAAATGTGTAGGTTGGATAAATATTTTGCGGTACCGACGAGTACTGAGGTTTTTCCTATACCTAAGAGACTTACTGAAATTGTTACTAAGGAGTGGGATAGACCCGGTGTGCCGTTCTCACCCCCTCCGATATTTAGAAAAATGTTTCCAATAGACGCCACCACAAGGGACTTATGGCAAACGGTCCCTAAGGTGGAGGGAGCAGTTTCTACCTTAGCTAAGCGTACCACTATCCCGGTGGAGGATAGCTGTGCTTTTTCAGATCCAATGGATAAAAAGTTAGAGGGTTACCTTAAGAAAATGTTTGTTCAACAAGGTTTTATATTGCAACCCCTTGCATGCATTGCGCCGATCACGGCTGCAGCGGCATTCTGGATTGAGTCTCTGGAAGAGAACATTGGTTCAGCTACTCTGGACGACATTACGGACAGGCTTAGAGTCCTTAAACTAGCTAATTCATTCATTTCGGAGGCCGTTGTACATCTTACTAAACTTACGGCGAAGAATTCAGGATTCGCCATTCAGGCACGCAGGGCGCTGTGGCTAAAATCCTGGTCAGCTGATGTTACTTCTAAGTCTAAATTGCTTAATATACCTTTCAAAGGGCAGACCTTATTCGGGCCCGGGTTGAAAGAGATTATCGCTGACATTACAGGAGGTAAAGGCCATGCCCTGCCTCAGGACAAAGCCAAAGCCAAGACTAGACAGTCTAATTTTCGTTCCTTTCGTAATTTCAAAGCAGGAGCAGCATCAACTTCCTCTGCACCAAAACAGGAAGGAGCTGTTGCTCGCTACAGACAAGGCTGGAAACCTAACCAGTCCTGGAACAAGGGCAAGCAGACTAGGAAACCTGCTGCTTCCCCTAAAACAGCATGAATTGAGGGCCCCCGATCCGGGATCGGATCTAGTGGGGGGCAGACTTTCTCTCTTCGCCCAGGCTTGGGCAAGAGATGTTCAGGATCCCTGGGCGCTAGAGATAATATCTCAGGGATACCTTCTGGACTTCAAATACTCTCCTCCAAGAGAGAGATTTCATCTGTCAAGATTGTCAACAATCCAGACAAAGAAAGAGGCGTTTCTACGCTGCGTACAAGAGCTCTTGTTAATGGGAGTAATCCATCCAGTTCCACGATCGGAACAGGGACAGGGGTTTTACTCAAATCTGTTTGTGGTTCCCAAAAAAGAGGGAACTTTCAGACCAATCCTGGACTTAAAGATCCTAAACAAATTCCTAAGAGTTCCATCGTTCAAGATGGAGACTATTCGGACAATTTTACCTATGATCCAAGAGGGTCAGTACATGACCACTGTAGATTTAAAAGATGCTTACCTTCACATACCGATTCACAAAGATCATTATCGGTACCTAAGGTTTGCCTTCCTAGACAGGCATTACCAGTTTGTGGCTCTTCCATTCGGATTGGCTACAGCTCCAAGAATCTTCACAAAGGTTCTGGGTGTTCTTCTGGCGGTACTAAGACCGCGGGGAATCTCGGTAGCTCCATACCTAGACGACATTCTGATACAAGCTTCAAGCTTTCAAACTGCCAAGTCTCATACAGAGTTAGTGCTGGCATTTCTAAGGTCACATGGATGGAAGGTGAACGAAAAGAAAAGTTCACTCGTTCCACTCACAAGAGTTCCCTTCCTGGGGACTCTTATAGATTCTGTAGAAATGAAGATTTACCTGACAAAGGACAGGCTAACAAGACTTCAAAGTGCTTGCCGCACCCTTCATTCCATTCAACACCCGTCAGTGGCTCAATGCATGGAGGTAATCGGCTTAATGGTAGCGGCAATGGACATAGTACCCTTTGCACGCTTACACCTCAGACCACTGCAACTGTGCATGCTAAGTCAGTGGAATGGGGATTACTCAGACTTTATCCCCTTCTCTGAATCTGGATCAAGAGACCAGAAATTCTCTTCTATGGTGGCTTTCTCGGCCACATCTGTCCAGGGGGATGCCATTCAGCAGACCAGACTGGACAATTGTAACAACAGACGCCAGCCTTCTAGGTTGGGGTGCCGTCTGGAATTCTCTGAAGGCTCAGGGACAATGGAGTCAGGAGGAGAGTCTCCTGCCAATAAACATTCTGGAATTGAGAGCAGTTCTCAATGCCCTCCTGGCTTGGCCCCAGTTGACAACTCGGGGGTTCATCAGGTTTCAGTCGGACAACATCACGACTGTAGCTTACATCAACCATCAGGGAGGGACAAGAAGCTCCCTAGCTGTCAGGGTTTCCTCTCATATTACCTGTCAGTAATCACTATCCCTTTAATTCTCTGCTCACCTTATCCTCTCCACCCTATTTAAGGTTGCCTCCCACTTCACAAAGTGCTTAGTATTGAAGTTATACCTCTCATACACTACAAGCCAACTTCTGCTCTGTACTGAGTTTCCTAACAGACGGATTCACGCAACTAGATCAATCTACCAAAGTGAAGACTGTTCACATTTCCTACGATTCAGCATTTGGTAAAACTATATTATGTTATTTATCCACAGCGCCTTTTAACACTTTGTCATTTTCTTTTGCTCCGGATTACACTGCTTCGGCAGTCAGCTGGGATACAATTACGCTCATGCAAGCCACGAGGCTGTGACGTCACACGCCAACTTCAGCACAGTCGGACTACACAGCGCTCTATAACGATACATTGTATCACTCAGCTCTCTCAAACGAATAGTTTCTCCGGTAAGCCTAATCTTCATAATTAATTCTGCTGTGGTATGCTGCAACAATATTTCAGTCCTATTCAGTTCCTAAGCTAATTGGACAATATTCAACATTGATATATTCCTATAATACTCTATTTTTATTTTTTCCAATCACACCTCATTTAATTAATTGTTGCACTAACTATTGAATATTCTTTATTGTTGTTGTGCATCATATTCTATTTTTGTTTTTTCCTATTTTTTCTTTATTCTGACCTCTGGGGTGTAAAACCGATTTCCCTGCTGCATTCCCTCAGTGCATTCCTCTGCACATGAGGCAGCTATAGGGTAATACTATTTACACCACCATTATAGAAATCACAGCTTGGTGTTACAATTGAAGATACATCCTATCATTGTATTTTTCAGTAACTTTCTGCTACACTAATATACATCTATTTTGTCTCGGCAATTGAGGTCTAACCATTGATACTAAAAAATTATTTCCTTTTCTTCAGATTTGCATACGGGTGTGACAGAATACTAAGCCCTAAAGTAATATGGACCCAGCTGAGACCAACCCACACATAATTGCCCTTCAACAAAGGGTTGATTTATTAACTGATGGTCTCAATTCCCTTAAAACAGAGAATGAGACTATAAAAGCTTATATTAGGGATGTGGTTGACAAAAGTATTTCTGGCTCTGAGCCCCAAGTTAGTCCCCCAGAAAAATTCCATGGGGATAGATCCCAGTATAGAGAATTCAAAAACGCATGCTTGCTTATGTTTGCATTAAAACCTCATACCTATCCTACTGATAGGGTGAGGGTTCTTACTACGATATCATACTTAAGGGGTGAACCCCGTACTTGGGCGAATACATTCTTTGAGAACAATGAAGAAATCTTAAACTCATTAGAGAATTTTTTCACTGCTATGGGTCAGCTGTATGAGGACCCATACAAACAGCTTACTGCAGAAACAGCCATGAGAGGATTAAGACAGAAAAAGAGGGTTGTAGAAGACTACATCACCGAATTCAAGAAATGGGCAAAAGATTCACAGTGGAACAACTTATCATTGCGGAACCAGTTTAGATTGGGTTTGTCTGACCCTATTAAAGATGAACTTTCACGAATAGATCTACCTTCTACACTAGAAGATTTGATGACCCTGTCCATCACCATAGATAGACGCCTCCGGGAAAGGCAGCAAGAGAGGTCTTCACATGATTTCTCTTACAAAAAACAAGTCACTACCTCACATACTACTTCCTCTACTAAAATCTTGGCTGAACCTATGGATATAGGATTCGTAAAAGGTCCTCTTTCTCCCCAAGAGAAACTCAGACGACGCAACTTAAATCTCTGCCTATATTGTGCTTCTGACGATCACACAGTAAAAGATTGTCCATCCCTTCTCAGACAGAACAAGGGTAAGATTTCATACCAGCCATTTTGTTGTACTACCCAGGTACAAACTCATTCTTATTTAACACTGTCTCTTCTCTTACAGTGGGAACAACAGCGGGCCAGCGCATCCGCGATAGTTGATTCTGGAGCCACTGCTTCATACATAGATAAGGAGTATGTCACTGTAAATAAAATACCGCTAACCCAGAAAAAGTCTCCTGTTTTTCTTAGGGGAATAGATGGTAGAGAAATCACCACTGGTCCTGTGGTTTATGAAACTGTACCCCTCCTGGTGAGTACCACTGACCACCATAGAGAATTTATTACTTTTGATGTAATCTGTTCACCTGTTTCCCCTGTGGTTCTGGGTATTCAATGGCTTAAAACTCACAATCCAACTATAAACTGGTTTAACAACTCACTGACTTTCTCTTCTCCTTACTGTATTAACAACTGTTTTCCGGTCACTATACTACAGACAACCGAAGTGTCACCTGAAAACCTTGTACCTGATGTGTACAAAGAGTACATTGATGTTTTTAGTAAGACAGAAAGTGAAAACCTACCCCCTCATCGTAAATACGATTGTCCCATTGATATCATCCCAGGATCTGAAATACCTTGTGGGCATATATTCCCTCTGTCGAACCCTGAACTTCTACATTTAAAAACTTACATCCATGAAAATCTAAAAAAAGGCTTCATTCGCCCCTCTACTTCTCCCGCAGGTGCGGGGATATTTTTTGTGAAAAATAAAGACGGTTCACTAAGACCCATAATCGACTATAGAAAATTAAATCAGATTACCATAAAAAATAGGTACCCTTTACCGTTGATTCCGGAGCTCATAGAGAGACTTGAAGGGGCCAAATACTTCACTAAATTAGACCTAAGGGGGGCTTACAACCTAATCCGAATAAGATCTGGGGATGAATGGTTGACGGCGTTTCAAACTCGTTATGGATTGTTCGAATACGTCGTCATGCCATTTGGGTTATGTAATGCCCCTGCTACTTTTCAGCATCTTATCAACGACGTATTCAGAGATATCCTGGATGTTTACATCGTCATCTACCTGGATGATATACTGGTATACTCCAAGTCCTTATCTGAACATATTACTCACGTTAAACAAGTTCTCTCCAGACTTAGAAGTAACCATCTATACGCAAAGGCTGAAAAATGTATATTCAATTCGCAGTCTATCTCATTCCTAGGTTACGAAATTTCCCCAGCAGGCATTCGTATGGAGGACAACAAAATCAATACAATTCTACAGTGGCCCATCCCTAAAACAAAAAAACAAGTACAAAGTTTTATGGGATTTGCCAACTTTTATCGAAAGTTTATAAAAAATTTCTCCAAGCTCACAGTTCCACTTACTTCATTAACAAAATCTAATAGTACTTTCAAATGGTCCTCTGATGCTCAAAAAGCATTTGACTTCCTCAAGGAAAAATTTACCACTGCTCCCATCCTCCGCTTCCCTGACCCAAAGTATCAATTTGTCCTGGAAGTCGATGCATCCAACTATGCAGTAGGCGCAATCTTGTCTAAGAGGGAAGATTTGAAAAAACCCCTACACCCTGTCGCCTACTACTCACGAACCCTGAATTTGGCTGAACAAAACTATCCCATCGGGGATAAAGAGTTACTTGCTATAAAGCTATCTTTGGAACATTGGCGACACCTGTTGGAAGGGACTGCTATTCCTATTCTAATTTATACCGACCATAGGAATTTACAGTACCTAAAATCTACTAGGACCTTATCTGCTAGACAAGTCCGCTGGAATCTATTCCTATCAAGGTTTAATTACCTAATTACTTTTCGCCCATCTGGAAAAAATCAGAAGGCGGATGCCCTCTCTCGTATGCCAGTGGACAAACCTTTACCATCCCTTCAACAATCTCTTATCCCACCTCAAAATTTTCTCTGTTTCACCACAAACTCCATGCCTATCCTAAAAACTGAACAAAGAAAGGATAAAACAAAGGCGAAGCTTGATCTTATCATCAAACCCGATGGCTGTTACTATTTCAACTCTAAATTATACATCCCACCTACTCTCAGATCTACGCTCCTCCATTCTGTACATGACTCTGTACTCGCTGGGCATCCTGGCATTACTAAGACTTTAGAATTAGTTAACAGAAACTATTGGTGGCCTCATATGACCACTGACATAAAAAACCATGTTCAAACTTGTGGTACATGTATAGTTTCAAAAAAGGAAAAACAGCCCCCCTATGGTTTGCTACTTTCTCTACCTACACCAAACAGGCCATGGTCTGACATTGCACTTGATTTTATTGTTGACCTGCCTCTTTCCTCAAAAAATACCACCATTCTTGTTGTTGTGGATTTGTTCACAAAAATGTGTCATTTTATTCCATATAACAAACTACCTACTGCTATGGAGACTATCCGTTTACTTATTTCCAATGTGATCAAATACCATGGTATACCCTCTACTATCCTTTCCGATCGAGGCACACAATTCTCCAGCAAGTTATGGTCGCAATTCTGTAAAATATTCAACATTGACAGAAAACTTACTACTGCGTATCATCCACAAACAAATGGACAGACGGAAAGATGTAATCAGTGGCTTGAGCAATTCTTGAGAGCATTCTGTTCTACACAACAAGATCATTGGTCTGAACTTTTACCTTATGCCGAATTCTGTTATAATAATACGTTACATGCCTCTACCAATCAAACCCCGTTCTTTGCAAACTATGGTTTTCACCCTTCTTTTCAGTTGTTACCTACCTCACAGTCTCTCTCTCCCAGCATTTCAGAATTATCTGACTCCATCTCCTCTAATTTCAAATCTATCGAATCCTCCATAAAACGGGCCAAAGACATACAAAAACATTACTATGACAAACACAGAAGAACTCCTCCAGTCTACCAAATAGGCGATTTAGTATGGCTTTCTACAAAAAACTTGAGATTGAATACTCCATCTAGAAAACTCTCCCCTCTTTTCGTTGGACCATATCCAGTTGAGAAAGTGATCAATCCAAATGCTGTTCGACTCAAGTTACCTGATACAATAAAGATTCACCCAACATTTCACGTCTCCCTACTAAAACCGTATAGGGAGGTTAGACGTAACTCAAATCAACGGTCTACTCCTACCATTACCATTGATCCAAATGTCGAGTATGAAATAAGATCTATTCTCGACTCCCGCCTGTACAGAGGAGCTCTACAATACCTCATCAGCTGGAAGGGCTACTCCAAGGAGGAAGACTCTTGGGAACCTGCTAGCAACATTTCAGCACCTCGTCTGGTTTCCAGTTTTCATCAAAGAAACCCTGATCGCCCAGGACCATGAGCCCCTGGAGTTGCTCATTAGATGGGG
Source organism: Bombina bombina (assembly GCF_027579735.1). Lineage (NCBI taxonomy): Eukaryota > Metazoa > Chordata > Amphibia > Anura > Bombinatoridae > Bombina > Bombina bombina. Next base: position 888,172,609 of record NC_069502.1, read on the forward strand.
GATTCTGTCAGGGTTTCCTCTCATATTACCTGTCAGTAATCACTATCCCTTTAATTCTCTGCTCACCTTATCCTCTCCACCCTATTTAAGGTTGCCTCCCACTTCACAAAGTGCTTAGTATTGAAGTTATACCTCTCATACACTACAAGCCAACTTCTGCTCTGTACTGAGTTTCCTAACAGACGGATTCACGCAACTAGATCAATCTACCAAAGTGAAGACTGTTCACATTTCCTACGATTCAGCATTTGGTAAAACTATATTATGTTATTTATCCACAGCGCCTTTTAACACTTTGTCATTTTCTTTTGCTCCGGATTACACTGCTTCGGCAGTCAGCTGGGATACAATTACGCTCATGCAAGCCACGAGGCTGTGACGTCACACGCCAACTTCAGCACAGTCGGACTACACAGCGCTCTATAACGATACATTGTATCACTCAGCTCTCTCAAACGAATAGTTTCTCCGGTAAGCCTAATCTTCATAATTAATTCTGCTGTGGTATGCTGCAACAATATTTCAGTCCTATTCAGTTCCTAAGCTAATTGGACAATATTCAACATTGATATATTCCTATAATACTCTATTTTTATTTTTTCCAATCACACCTCATTTAATTAATTGTTGCACTAACTATTGAATATTCTTTATTGTTGTTGTGCATCATATTCTATTTTTGTTTTTTCCTATTTTTTCTTTATTCTGACCTCTGGGGTGTAAAACCGATTTCCCTGCTGCATTCCCTCAGTGCATTCCTCTGCACATGAGGCAGCTATAGGGTAATACTATTTACACCACCATTATAGAAATCACAGCTTGGTGTTACAATTGAAGATACATCCTATCATTGTATTTTTCAGTAACTTTCTGCTACACTAATATACATCTATTTTGTCTCGGCAATTGAGGTCTAACCATTGATACTAAAAAATTATTTCCTTTTCTTCAGATTTGCATACGGGTGTGACACTAGCTATGATGGAAGTATCAAAGATAATTCGCTGGGCAGAGTCTCACTCTTGCCACCTGTCAGCAATCCACATCCCGGGAGTGGAGAACTGGGAGGCGGATTTCTTAAGTCGTCAGACTTTTCATCCGGGGGAGTGGGAACTTCATCCGGAGGTCTTTGCCCAAATACTTCGACGTTGGGGCAAACCAGAGATAGATCTCATGGCGTCTCGACAGAACGCCAAGCTTCCTCGTTACGGGTCCAGATCCAGGGATCCAGGAGCAGTCCTGATAGATGCTCTGACAGCACCTTGGGACTTCAGGATGGCTTACGTGTTTCCACCCTTCCCGTTGCTTCCTCGATTGATTGCCAGAATCAAACAAGAGAGAGCATCAGTGATTCTAATAGCACCTGCGTGGCCACGCAGGACTTGGTATGCAGACCTGGTGGACATGTCATCCTGTCCACCTTGGTCTCTACCTCTGAAACAGGACCTTCTGATACAGGGTCCCTTCAAACATCTAAATCTAACTTCTCTGAAGCTGACTGCTTGGAAATTGAACGCTTGATTTTATCAAGACGTGGGTTTTCTGAGTCAGTTATTGATACCTTAATACAGGCTAGGAAACCTGTTACCAGAAAGATTTACCATAAGATATGGCGTAAATACCTATATTGGTGTGAATCCAAAGGTTACTCTTGGAGTAAGGTTAGGATTCCTAGGATATTGTCTTTTCTACAAGAAGGTTTAGAAAAGGGTTTATCTGCTAGTTCATTAAAGGGACAGATCTCAGCTCTGTCCATTCTGTTACACAAACGTCTGTCAGAAGTTCCTGACGTCCAGGCTTTTTGTCAGGCTTTGGCCAGGATTAAGCCTGTGTTTAAAACTGTTGCTCCACCATGGAGTTTAAACCTTGTTCTTAATGTTTTACAGGGCGTTCCGTTTGAACCCCTTCATTCCATTGATATAAAGTTGTTATCTTGGAAAGTTCTATTTTTAATGGCTATTTCCTCGGCTCGAAGAGTCTCTGAATTATCAGCCTTACATTGTGATTCTCCTTATTTGATTTTTCATTCGGATAAGGTAGTCCTGCGTACTAAACCTGGGTTCTTACCTAAGGTAGTTACTAACAGGAATATCAATCAAGAGATTGTTGTTCCTTCTTTATGCCCAAATCCTTCTTCAAAGAAGGAACGTCTACTGCACAACCTGGATGTAGTCCGTGCTCTAAAATTTTACTTACAGGCAACTAAGGAATTTCGACAAACGTCTTCTCTGTTTGTCATTTACTCTGGGCAGAGGAGAGGTCAAAAAGCTTCCGCTACCTCTCTTTCTTTTTGGCTTCGTAGCATAATTCGTTTAGCTTATGAGACTGCTGGACAGCAGCCTCCTGAAAGAATTACAGCTCATTCTACTAGAGCTGTGGCTTCCACTTGGGCCTTCAAGAATGAGGCCTCTGTTGAACAGATTTGCAAGGCTGCAACTTGGTCTTTGCTTCATACTTTTTCCAAATTTTACAAATTTGACACTTTTGCTTCATCGGAGGCTATTTTTGGGAGAAAGGTTCTTCAGGCAGTGGTTCCTTCTGTATAAAGAGCCTGCCTATCCCTCCCGTCATCCGTGTACTTTTGCTTTGGTATTGGTATCCCAGAAGTAATGATGACCCGTGGACTGATCACACTTAACAGAAGAAAACATAATTTATGCTTACCTGATAAATTCCTTTCTTCTGTAGTGTGATCAGTCCACGGCCCGCCCTGTTTTTAAGGCAGGTAAATATTTTTTAATTTATACTCCAGTCACCACTTCACCCTTGGCTTTTCCTTTCTTGTTGGTCCTTGGTCGAATGACTGGGAGTGACGTAGAGGGGAGGAGCTATATGCAGCTCTGCTGGGTGAATCCTCTTGCACTTCCTGTTGGGGAGGAGTAATATCCCAGAAGTAATGATGACCCGTGGACTGATCACACTACAGAAGAAAGGAATTTATCAGGTAAGCATAAATTATGTTTTTAAATTAGGTGATTTGAGACTATAATTTGCATGAAATAGTTCTAAGCTTTTTATTTACACCTAGCTCTAGATTGATGGGATTTGTTATTGGAATTGAGGTGCACTATTATCTGTTTGCACAATTATTAGCGAATTGCTTGCTATTGCTGATTATATGTACTAAATAGATAAATGTGTAAGGTTTTGTCCTGTTATTGATATATAGTCCTTAGTGCTTTAGACTTTTTTGTTTGTTTTAAAAAAAAAAAATTAATTGTAATATGTACCAAATTCAACCTCTATTATATTAAGTATATATCTATTATTTTAAGAGCGAACTAGATGTGTTTTCCCTAACCTTAATAGCTGGTTGTTTACCATTGCAAATAGATATTCAAGATATTTTTATGTTAGAATGAAGTCCAGGCTTACTTTAAGAGGCCCCTTGCATTGGTGGAGAGCAAACAAAGATAAATATTCCACCTTGTGAAACTGGCAAAAACCCTACTTCTGCATCTCAGGCACCTCAACACCATTTGAGCGCCTCTTCTCTGCTGCAGGCTAAAAAGCTGCAAAAAGAGAGCCAGCCTCAGCCAGGAGCATGTGACATGTTGTCATTTTTGCATTTTAATGCAAAGTTTCTAAGAGAGTGAATAACAGAATGTTATAAACAGTGATAGTCTACCTCTTTCTAATTCTAGCTCTTTTGAAACAATTTGTGTGTGTTTTTTTTGTTTTGTTTTTTGCTTCATTATAAAAATGTGTTCTGCTGCCAGGTTAAAAAAGTTTTAGTCTGAAGTTTATATTTATAGCACTTAGTATGTGGATTTTTTTTTTAAATAAAGGATTTTTGTTTAATCTGATTAATCGAAAAAATAATCGTCTGATTAATCGGTTATGAAAATAATCGTTAGCTGCAGCCCTACCTGAAATAAATCATTATTATTAATTGTATAGCTCATAACTATATAAAAAAAAGCCACAACTTGCTCACCATCAGATAACTTTGACATGTAACATGAGCGCAAAAATAGAAGCTCTATTGGTTTTGCTTGAGCGGTATTAATGAACCACTAAAGTCAATATTAAACTTTCAGGATTTAGATAGAGCATGCAATTTTAAACAACTTTCCAATCTAATTCCATTATCAAATAGTGCACTGTTTTTTTTTTGTACATTTTCTGAGGCACCAACTCCTACTGAGCATGTGCAAGACTTCAAGGTGTCTACATAAATGAATTTTACGATTGGCTGGTGGCTGTCACATGATACAAGGGGTAGGAAATATAAGCATGTTTTGAAATTTGAAATGAAATTAGGCAATTTTACTGTATTGAAAAGTCCCTTTAGGTACAATAGAGCTAATATTTTTGTGCTCCACTTGTAATTTAGGCCTTTTTAAAATATAAATCTGATTTATACCTTTAACCAATTCTGGAACTATATTTCCAGCTCCCATTGATTCATCTTTAGTCCATACGCTTGTTATATACAGAGATGTTTTGCTATATATCTTGTTACCTTGTGCTACCAATGTGACGGTCAAAAGCAATCCATGTTACATGACCATTTTCTCAGAATTCAAAGTGTCAATATACTGAATAACAAAGAAATAAAATATGTTTTCCCCTTCAAGGGGCTAAGTAAGTATGTGATTTCTCAGTGGAATTACCGTCTAGTATTGATGAAAAAAGCTTGTGGCAGGCAGCTAATAAAAGATTCCTTTTTGAGCTGACATTTAACCCAAGTAGTGTTAAGTCAAGTCCATTTCCTATGTCAAGCCATTATAAAGATACCCTAAAAATGTTAACTAAATTTCCTTTAATACCAATATAAAGCCGATGTGGGATAATTCATAAGTTGCAAATGTCATTTGCCATAGGATTGATGAATAGATCTATCTGCAGATGATAAAGATATTTCATAAATATGTTTGACAGACAGGGCACAGTGGCTACCAATGGAGAATTTTTTTTTTCATTTAGGTTTCTGTAAATGTTGTCTCTAGTGACCTTGCTGTCAACATTAATGCTTTCTTAGATGCAGCAATGTAAAACACAGGTTGAATCTAGTAATTACGTAAATGTTTGCTAATATTAGGACAGCAAATTGCACCGTCTGTTTAGATTTCAGTGTCGTGTGAGTGACTCGCACCTTTATTCCTTGAGGAGATAACAATACATTCATTCCTTCATTCCTTGGCAGAGGTTTGGAAGAAGGGACTTGCCATTAAACAGGCAATTCTATTTTACATGCACAGAAAGAAAAGTGTAAAGTGACAAACTATTTTTTTTATAATTTCTTTTTTTTTTTTTTACAATGAGGGGTTGACAAATTTGTTTAAAATTTAGGAGTCAGTAACAATATATAGCAGCCAGACAGTGGTATTTCTATATAGATATATGGAGAATAACCCCAAAATATTAGAAGCCAGTGGTAAAATTCTAGGATCCAGTGGTTACCAGCCCTCGAGTCAGCTGGTCGGTGAGAGACGACTGGAGATACCGGGGAGGAGCGCGGCGGAGACAGAGTGAGCTTTATACATTTTGGTGTGTGCTGCTCACGGTGCCACTAGGTCTCCACTGCACACAAGAGCCTACCGGGTTAGGCTACCTTCAACTAAAGATTGAAGCCTTTTAAGCAGACTGCAACCGGGAGAGCAAGTCATCCGGCATTCATTTGAATACCCCAAAGAACGGGTCAATACGGACGGCAGTGGGAGTTAGCTGGACGACTCTTAAAGTTCCTGAAGGCGTTTGTGACACTTCTCAAGTGTCAGGGAGCTTGTAAGTACCAGTTTTTCATGCGCTTCTGAAGCTTGTCTGTATCCATTGATCGTACACTATGGTGGCGCCTTCTTTCTTATTCTATACTTCTGGGTTTGTCGAGCCCTGTTATACACCATGCAGTTTTAAGAGTATTTTACATTTCTGTTATGAAATATACTTCATGTTCTTAGTATCAGTTGTTGAAAAGCATACGTAGGTAGTCTCGGCAGCTGAAATGCACTTCTGAGAACTAGCTGCCGATTGGTGGCTATGCACATATGCCTCTTGTCATAGGCTCACTGGATTTGTTCAGCTAGGTTTCCTTAGTACATTGCAGCTTCAGAGCATTTTCTTTTCGAAATCAACTTTCATGAGGATCCGGAAAGTAAGAGTAGCTCGCCATTTGAGGGATTTATACAACTCAGACTCCAGTATGCTATCACTGCAGGGCATAGATCATGTGCCGGTATTGAGACGTGGAGGGGATAGAGAAGGAAAATTAAGTACAAGAAAACTATTTTGGATATTCTCTTTACAAACAAGCCTATCTCTGGGTCTCAATACCAGGACCGATATGGATTATTTTGTATGATATATATGTATATTTACGAAATTATGACCTGTAAGAAGGTATATTATGTTTGAATACTAGATATAATTGAATTACCCACCTATACATGTTTAGATACTGTTAAGTGTTAAATCTGCGTTTTGTGGGATATGTATATGTAAAAAGGTGTAATGTCTCTTTAAATATTTGCTTTAAATTGCTCACTGAACAGAGGCTTTGCAGGGCATTGAACAAGTGCGCAACCGCAGGAAACGCGTATGCCGTGAAGCTTCTGTTCATCCTGCTAGCAGATTTTACCTGTAATGTTTTGCTATGGACTTAATGCTTTTAAACGAGATTTAATACAGTGACTTTTTTTATTATATCATTGGATTTACCGGCTTTGTACTTCGAGTGCTGGGGCACTTGTGTTCTATATATATATAAATACACACACACACATATATATATATATATATATATATATATATATATATATATATATATATATATATATATATATATACACACACACACACACACACACACACACATATATATATATATACACACACACACACACACACACACATATATATATATATATATATATATATATATATATATATATATAACAAGAGTATTGCATTGAGCAATGATACTTTTTTATTGGACTAACTTTAGTCCAATAAAAAAGTATCATTGCTCAATGCAATACTCTTGTTATTTTGATATCTAAATCTCTGGACTAACACGGCTACTCCAATCAACGTATATATATACACACACACACACATACATCATACATTCTCTGGGTGTTTTTATTTACATTTTATGTTTTCTAATGTATAATTTATTTTCTTTATTTTTTCTTTATGAAGTAACACAAGAGCTTGAGCTTCCAACCGACATTGTCTATGACCTACCGTTCCGATGCAACATATGTTTCTTATTTACACACAAGCCTCCATCTGCATTGACTGGTACAATGTAATCTTTAAAGCAGATTATTTCAAGTGTTGGAACTAGAATCACTTTCCCACACTGAGGACATCATTTTTTTTTATATTAGAGTTAGTGAAAAAAAAGGCAGCGTGTGAAATGGAAGGTAGTTAATTTGTGTCATGCTAAATAAAGGAAGAATGGTTTATTTATTCATTCAAATAAATTCAAAGTAATTGTAAATTGTATATTTTTTCTTTTTCTCCTATTACAATAGATATATTTTATTTTTAACATTTGCTCTCTATTGTTTTTTAATTTTGGAGAAAATAAAAGTACGGTTAATTAGAATAAATATATGTCTATATGTCTAAATGGTATGTTATAAATCTTATCAAAAAAGTACATTTATATTTAAATGCATTTAAAAAAAAATGTGTCCGTTATCAGATCATCACTTTTTTGAGGTACTCATATTTATGTCTATTCTTGATCATTGGTAAAATAAAAATTAGATTTCTAAAGTACACTTGACTTGGCACCATCATATTTCTTTTAGTATAAATATTAATTCCAGAATTTTTAAAAATCTTTCATCTGCCATGTATGTAAAAACCCACCACTTGGATATATGAGTTAGCACAGTATATTGATAGACATTAAAATTGTCAAACCCATGTTTGGCATCCGGCGTGGGAACTGAACAAAAATACCTGTTTCCCCTTTATATTTTACCTGTTTTAAAGGTGGTATACCTATATTTTACATGGAAACCTTAGTATACAGCAGTAAGGCCATGTTTTAATATTTTATCTATAACATCTACAAAACATGTAGTACATTTTACAATTTTAATATATGTCACTTGAGGCAAAGATGGTACAAATTATTTCTTGCTTTTCATAAAGAAAGGTATTGTAGTACTTTTAAGTAGGTCATATGAATTTCTTTGTAAAGAATAGTCGTGTTTGAAATGTGTTCGAATATCTTCTGCTTAACGAGATATTAAACACTAAATACATTTTATAAGCATAGTATTGAGGTTATTTCCCACTTCCCTCTAGTCATGGGTGCAGCCATGTTGAAATCTGTCTTCCTTTGCGTTCCAATGCTGATGTGTGTGTATATGTGCAGCAGCTCTCATTCAGATTCCTGCAATGTAACCTAGGTTCCAAAATGGTGTCACTCTTAATTAGAGGGAGGTGCATGTGGTGTATTTAGTGCTTAAAGGGACAGAGAACCCTAACATTTTCTTTCATGATTTAGATTGAACATACAATTTTAAAAAACTTTCCAAATGACTTCTGTTATAAAATTTGCTTCATTATCTTGTTATCCTTTGCTGAAGGAACAGCCCTGCACTTTTGAACACATCTAGTTAGCTAATCACAAGAGACAAATGTCTGCAGGCACCAATCAGCAGCTAGCTTTCACTAGTGTAGGATATGTGCATATTCTTTTTCAACAAGGGTTACCAAGAGAACAAAGCACATTTGAAAATAGAAGTGACTTTAAAAGTGTCTTAAAATTACATGCTCTATCTAAATCATGCAAGTTTCATTTTGACTTTTCTATCCCTTTAATGCAACTTTAACAATTATAAAACTAAAAATAAAAAAAAAAATATGGCACATTGGCCATCTAGATTTCGAATTATCCTAATAAGAAGGGTGCCACTTCAAAATAGTGAGGATATATTTTCAAACTAATATGGTTCGCAAATTGAGTTAGCCCCTCTGCTTTATTCTTAGAGAATTCAGAGAGTAGTGACCTTGTAAATTCTGCACAGATTTTACTCTCCAACTTGGAGAGTTTTTTGGAATCAGATCCTGAGTGATGAAGAAATTTATGTAATTTGCATTACCATTTTCACAAGTAAAATTATTTAATTTTATTTTTTTTAGATGAAACAATGTATAAAATATTTGTGTCTCTTTCAATTTCCAAAGGTGAATCAAGGGGACAGAAATCCTCATTGACAAATGTTCGGTACTTTATCTGGGCCTGAATATATAAAGCTTTCCGGTCAAACGAGATGATATAACATTATCCTCCAGCACTGCGATATCCCTAGTGAAATTCTAAAAAAGATTTTGTAATACTGCTTCAAGGGGCGTTTCCTGCATTTCTGTATGTGAAGGAGAGACAAGACCATTGCCATATAGCATCTGAATGACATTAGAGTTCTTCTTCATGTAAACTTTTTTGCTTATTATTTTATATTATTTTACACTTTAGGTAAAGTTTTATAACATTTAAACTTTTAATTTCCTATTTTTATTTTATTTTTATACATCAGTGTATTTATGATTGTGATTTTAAAAATTCTGATTATGCCTTCATAGTTTCTGTGTAACTTTAACAAATTAGGCTCATACTTTATTTATGTGTATATTTTAAAAATTACATTGTACTTTGTATTTCTTCTATTTGAAATAAAACTGAAAAACTGACAGCTTCACTTTCCAAGAAAGCTTCATTATTTTCTGTGGACCTGATAAGCAAAGATTCTCTAGTTTGGAGAGAAATTTATAGTGCAGACTCACTGAATCCTATAAGAAATAGGGCGGATCCCTGAATTCCCACAAATATGAGAGATGCCTTCCATAGAAAGTAATGAGGCTCTCTGGGATACAGAATTTCACAGCAGAAAAAAAAATTAACTGGAGAACAGTTTGCAGCAAATACAAATTAAACTGAAATATTTTCTCTACAATTTAACTTGTTTTTGCCAGTAGTTTAGTATGTATTACTTTTAGTGTATTGTTAATTTTGAGCAAACATCACCTGCATACAGCTGTTGAGATAAGTCAGTGAGACCAAACTGTTAAAAATGCTTTACAGCATTTTACAATTTTTTTTATTTTACAATAGAAAAAATACAAAGTGCAATGTAATTTGTAAATGATACACAGAAATAAAGTATAATCCTAATTTGCTAAAGAACATGTCTGACATTTCGATCTGAAGTACAAAGTAAAAAAAAATACAAAACACAAAATGTAAGTGTAACAAAACTCTCATATCATGCAGTGCTGTATTGCACTAGGCTTGTCTCTCCTTTACATACAGAAGTTCAGAGAACACTCTTTAGAACAAGTATAGCAACATTTGCCTGTCTAGAATCTTGTTAGAGATCTCGTAGTGCTGAAATATCTTCCCTGGAAGTTTTGTTTTTGTGCTTAAATCATATATACAACCTAAAATTATTTTATTAGCACATATTTATCTTATATATTCTGAAGAAACACATTTAAATTGTGAGTTTCCACACCACTTGAATTCCTCTACAACTATTCAAATTCAGTTAATAATTAAATTATAATTCTTGTAAACTTAAAATAGGCGACATTTTTAAATTTATTTACTCAAGGTTTTTGAGTTTGCTGTGGCACTTCCATAACAATTTAGCAAGTGTGGTGAAATTGCTGTTAAAATATGTAGTCCATTTTTTATCTTTAAATGCTTTGACAAAAGATCAACACTTAGAGGACATTTTCTGACGAATATTCTCTTCTGTGATGGGTGAGTGTAGCAGCATATGGCTCATTAGCTACCAAGGCACATTTTGCACTTTTGATGCGTGTAATTATGTGGGTGCATTTTTAATGTACGATACTTTTATGTCAATTTTAATTAAACTGTTTAATGCTTTGTAAAGCAACAACTATTTTCCTTTCTCTGTCTGCTTAAACAGCGTTTAATAAATGTATACTAATATTTCTCAACTTAAATGTGTTCCCATTTATCCATTTTACACTGGAGTGTATTAAATTGTTTACAAATAGATCCTTCACCTTTATTTTCTCATTTGAAATAGTTGATTTTGTCTATTGTTTCCCGACCCACAATTAACATTTTTACATTTTAAGTTCCGGTAACACGAAAAGCATGTAAAAAAGAAGATTTATATAAAATAATGCTCCCAGTTGGTGTCTGTGACAGAGAGGTACTAAAATCTTAATTTTTCATTGTTCTCTCATTGGTCGTTTGAGTAAATAATACAATGAGATAAGGAGGACTTGTGTAAATAATTAGATAGAAAATATAAAGAGGTCTGCTTTCTCTGCTAGCTCAGCCCATTTAATTGGGCTGTGGTTTAAATTAGTAGTTACAGTTATTTCATATACACAATTTTACAGTACACAATCTCTTTAATGTTTTCAAAGTGACTGAGCCCAATTTAATCACCAGTACCTTACAGACAACCATAGCCAGTTTGTAGGTCTTGAGAATTGAAGTTGGACCTACTTAATTTATTTATTAACAATCACGGGTTCTAATAATTTACTAAAAGCAATAAAATATTTTTCTTAAAGAGGCCAATTTTGCACTTTATAATTATCTTAGGGATTTTCATGCTAATTTTAGAAAATTGGAGGTAACAACATTTATTTTCTTTGTTCATTTGTATATTGTATGGATTTCATCATTGTTCATTTTATATATATTTTTTTTCCTTTAAAAAAAATATTTTGCAGTGATATACAAACATGAACACATACAACACAAATGGACTATTACTGGCACTGGTTTAAAGGGGCAGTCTATACCATGATTTTTTATTGTTTAAAAAGATAGATAATCCCTTTATTACACATTCCCTAGTTTTGCATAACCAACACTGTTATACTAATATACTTTTTACCTATGTGATTACCTTGTATCTAAGCCTCTGCCGACTGCCCCCTTATTTCAGTTCTTTTGACAGACTTGCAATTTAGCCAATCAGTGCTGACTCCTAGGTAATCCCACGTGCATGAGCACAATGTTATCAATATGACACACATGAACTTACGCCCTCTAGTGGTGAAAACTGTCAAAATCCATTCATATAAGAGGCGGCCTTCAGGTCTAAGAAATTAGCATATGAGCCTACCTAGGTTTAGCTTTTAAATGAGAACAAAGGAATATTGGGGATAAAAGTTAATTGGAAAGTTGTTTAAAATGACATGTCCTATCTGAATCATGAAAGTTTATTTTGGACTAGACTGTCCCTTTAATAGGGAAAAAAACACACAAACAAAAAGAACCCCACGCCACAACTTGTTTTTATGAGAGTGCCATATTCGTTCTCAAGAGAAGCCAATGACCTTGGCATTCTATATTTATGGTAAATGCATTTTTCACGGTAATAATTGTTAAAAGCTCTTTATAATTGCAGAACTTCTCTGCATGTTTTTGTGTTTTTGTCCTTGACCTAAACCATTTATGAGTGCAGAGACTGAAACAATACGTTAAGTAACACAATTAGCTGCTTCAAGGCAATTCTTTAGAGTTTTTAACCCCTTAAGGACCAGCGACGTACCCTGTATGTCGCTGGCCTTTTTTTGGGACTTGATTGTTTTATAGCGCGGTCTTGCCACCAGCGCTGAGACTGCTCTATTCCACAAAGCCTGCTGGAGGGAGGGCATTAATAGCGTGTTCTTGCTAGACTTGTGCTATTATGTCCTGAAAAAACCCTTTACGACCAGTGACATACAGGGTACATTGTGGTCATTAAGGGGTTAAATAAAATAGGATTTATTTAAAAAAAAACTCATAAATGCAAAAGGAGACACACTCAGTCACTGTTTACATTTCTTTTTGTGACACTGTAATCTACAAAGTATATTTTGGTCCACCCGTTCCCCCTGGTGATAGTTAGATATGACATTTGTCCCTTGTAACAGTGCCACTTGTCAACACATTTCTCACTTCTGTCCAGAAAATAAAAATTGTTTTCCACAATCTTCAATGCTTAAAGGGTCAGTAAAGTCAAAATCAAACGTTCATGGTTTAGACTGAGCATGCAGTTTTTAACAACTTTATAGTTTACTTATAATACCAAATTTGCTTTGTTTTCTTGGTATCCTTCACAGGATATGTGGGTATGCTGCAGAAAACCAGTAAATTTTTTTACTATACTTAGCAAAACAAAATATGCGAATAGGGGACACTCTCTATAGGGCAATATTCATACACTTGAATCACTATAGAGCAGACATCCTTAAACGTGGCCCTCCAGAGGTTTTGGAACTACATTTCCCATGATGCTCAGCTATAATATCAGCTGGCTGAGCCTTATGGAAAATGTAGTTTCAAAAACCTCTGGAGGGCCAAGTTTGACGATATCTGCTATACAGTGTTATATTGAACAAAATAAACAAATCCTATATAATAAAAGGCCAAGTGTGTTTGTCCGAAGCTGTCATGCGCAGTAGAGACTGCGCGCAAGGACAAACACACCTGGCCTTCCAACTGACCTGGTGTCGAGTGGTAGAGTGGGCGTGGGCGGGTGCGACGTGGGCGACGTGGGCGTGGCTAGGCAAGTGTGGCGTGGGATTGGCCGGGCGGGACGTGACGCGGTCGGGTGTGACGCGGTTGGGGCCAGATGCTGAGAGACAGAGAGGCCTAAAGAGGGGGGATAGAGAGAGTAGAAGGATAGAGAGAGCAGAAGAGGGGGGATAGAGAGAGGGGCAGAGAGACAGCAAAAGAGAGAGGGGCAGAGAGACAGCAAAAGAGAGAGGGGGAGAGGGACAGCAAAAGAGAGGGGGAGAGAGACAGCAAAAGAGAGGGGGAGAGAGACAGCAAAAGAGAGGGAGAGAGAGACAGCAAAAGAGAGGGGGAGAGAGACAGCAAAAGAGAGGGGGAGAGAGACAGCAAAAGAGAGGGGGAGAGAGACAGCAAAAGAGAGGGGGAGAGAGACAGCAAAAGAGAGGGGGAGAGAGACAGCAAAAGAGAGGGGGAGAGAGACAGCAAAAGAGAGGAGGGAGAGAGACAGCAAAAGAGAGGGGGAGAGAGAGACAGCAAAAGTGAGGGGGGAGAGAGAGAGAGACAGCAAAAGAGAGCGGGGAGAGACAGCAAAAGAGAGGGGGAGAGAGACAGCAAAAGAGAGGGGGAGAGAGACAGCAAAAGAGAGGGGGAGAGAGACAGCAAAAGAGAGGGGGAGAGAGACAGCAAAAGAGAGGGGGAGAGAGACAGCAAAAGAGAGGAGGGAGAGAGACAGCAAAAGAGAGGGGGGAGAGAGAGACAGCAAAAGAGAGGGGGAGAGAGAGAGCAAAAGAGAGGGGGGGAGAGAGAGAGCAAAAGAGAGGGGGGGAGAGAGAGAGCAAAAGAGAGGGGGGGAGAGAGAGAGCAAAAGAGAGGGGGAGAGAGAGAGAGCAAAAGAGAGGGGGGAGAGAGAGAGAGCAAAAGAGAGGGGGGGGGGAGAGAGAGCAAAAGAGAGGGGGGAGAGAGCAAAAGAGAGGGGGGAGAGAGAGACAGCAAAAGAGAGGGGAGAAAGAGAGAGCAAAAGAGAGGGGGAAAGAGAGAGCAAAAGAGAGGGGGGATAGAGAGAGAGCAAGGGGTGGGACCGCAGTACTGCAAAAAATGGCCCGTGTACACAGGCTTTAGGACTAGTATTGTATAAATAATAAAGTCCCAATAAAAGGTGTTTGTGTGAACCAATGGCTGTGACTTCTTCCAAAGAAGGTACTTTAGTTCAGGCTGCACTCCTCCTCAGAATGTAGGCACAACGGTTCTGGAATATTAAACAGATAGAGGGGCACTTCATGTGCATGTAATTTCATTTTTGACCTTTCTATCCCTTTAATCTTGGGCTGTGAGAATAGTTTTGAAAGTAGAACTTACATTAACAAAACAAATCTCACTAGTTATATTTAGATATGAATAAATTAATATCTAGTTAAAGGGACATAATACTCATATGCTAAATCACTTGTGATTATGCACCGAAATGGTAATTCTTGACCGAAACCGAACCCGAAAATCCAGGATGCACTTGGCCGAAAACGAAAGCGGAAATGTATTTTTAATTATTTAAAAATATTTTTTTTTTGCATAATTAGACTAATGAATTAATATGAATTGAAAAACTGCAAGGCAATAAAATAACCACACTTTTATTGAAAGTACCATACTAAAATTGAACAAAAAATATCTTAAAACAATAATATTCTACACAATAATTTTACCAAGGAAAAAACAGGCAAAAAAAATGAAACGGAAAAAACGAAACTGAAACTCCCCCCCCCCCCCCGATAATTTTTCAGCCAAAATGTTTTTGCATCTTTACTTCAAACAATATTAAATATAAATATACTGTATTATTCTGTATTTAGTTCTGTGTTACAGAATCAGATTTAACAGTTTTGTTTTTCT
This sequence comes from Bombina bombina, assembly GCF_027579735.1. Classification (NCBI taxonomy): domain Eukaryota; kingdom Metazoa; phylum Chordata; class Amphibia; order Anura; family Bombinatoridae; genus Bombina; species Bombina bombina. Next base: position 888,187,955 of record NC_069502.1, read on the forward strand.
TACCAATTATCCAAATAAAGTACAGTCCTAGAAAAGTATTATTATATGCAAAACTGTAAGTCAAATAATGAACTCAAATAGCAGCTCTAGGCTAGCATCAAATTTGAAATATGCTACACAATAATTTTACCGAAAATAACAGGCAAAAACCAAAATAACTGCGTTTCTGCGGCCAAAATTTCCGTGCATCCCTACTTGTGATGCGGCATAACTGTAAAAAGCTGACAGGAAAATATCACCTGAGTGTCTCTATGTAAAAAAGGAAGATATTTTGCCTCTTCAGCTCACCAGAGTAAGTGCTGTGTAAAAAGTTATACTTCAGCTGCTGTAACATACACAGTATACATCATTTCTTTCATATAGGTGGCGAGAGTCCACAAGCTGTTACTGATGAGATATACATTCCTACCAGGAATTTCCAAAACTTAAATGCCTATAAATGCCCCTCCCACCTCACACATACCTCAGTTTTAAAACTTTGCCTCCTTGGGAGGTGGTCATAATGTGCTTGATTCTTCAGTGAAAGGCGCTTCTAAGCATATTGAAGTGCAGTGTTTGTCTGAGGGATGTGAAGGGAGAATTGCCTAATGACACCATGTTTTTACATATGGGAAATCTTTTCATGAGGCTGTCTGTAAATTCGGTCGCAAGGATTAATCTTCTGCCTCCCTTTACAGATCAACATTATACTCCTATTCCATTACCTCTGCTGATATGTTTCAGTACTGGTTTGGTTGTCTGCTTCTAAGTGGACAAGTGTCTGCATTCAGGTTGTTAATTCTAATATATTTAATAAGGAAAATATTGTACCTTCTTTGTGTCCTAATCCTAAGAATGCTACTGAAAGATCTTTACACTCTTTGGATGTTGTTAGAGCTTTGAAATACGATGTAGATGCTACTAAGGATTCCAGACAGACTTCTAGTCTGTTTGTTCTTTTTTCCGTTTCTAGAAAAAGGTCAGAAAGCCTCTGCCGTTTCATTAGCATCTTGGTTGAAGCTTTTAATTCACAAAGCTTATTTGGAGGCGGTCCAATCTCCGCTTTAGAGAATTACAGCTCATTCTACAAGATCATTTGCCGCATCTTGGGTTTTCAAGAATGAAGCTTCAGTTGATCAAATCTGCAAAGCGGCCACTTGGTCTTCTTTGCATACCTTTTACTAAATTTTACCATATTGATGTTTTTGCCTCTTCAGAAGCAGCTTTTCTTAGAAATGGTTCTTTAGGCAGCTGTCTCAGTTTGATTCTATTGCCTATGATTTGAGGGTTTTTTTGTTTAAAAAGACTTTTACAATATGGATTTAATTTCTCAGCAAAAATAGCTATTATTATTTTATTCCTGTCTTTTTTTGTTACTCGTGAACTTCCACATCTTGGGTATTATATCCCATTAGTAACAGCTCGTGGACTCTCGGCACCTATATGAAAAAAAACATAATTTATGTAAGAACTTACCTGATAAATTTATTTAGTGGTGGTGAAAGTCCACGAGGCCCACCAATTTTTTTTTTTGGTTATGATTTTTTGGTTTAAAGCATATCTTTTTTCCGGCTCCTCTTTTTTATGCTTTTGCTCCTTAAACACCTCACCAACTTGGCTATATGTTAAACTGAGGTATGTGTGAGGTGGGAGGGGTATTTATAGGCATTTGAGGTTTGGGAAACTTTGCCTCCTCGTAGTAGGAATGAATATCCCATCAGTAACAGCTTGTGGACTCTCGCCACTATGAAAGAAATGCATTTATCAGGTAAATTCTTACATAAATTATGTTTTTATCTCAAAATCACAGCACAATGACATTACACAGAGCCAGTGGCGTGGTAAGTACCTGGGCAGAATTAGGTAATTTTCCCAGAAGAATGAGCTTTTCTTCACAGTGTGGAACTTGCATTCCTTCACAGGTAGGCTGGAATACAGCAGACAATGCATTCTAGGGCCTAATAGCGCCTGAGTTTAGATGGAATCTACCAGCAGAATTGTATTCTCTAGCCCCTCTTGGAACCTGTTTACAGCTATCCAGAGGAGATGTGTGGTTGTATTCAACTAGTTTATCTAATGGTCTATTTTCTAATTAGGCATTTGAGACTGTTGGGCAGCTCAGTCAAATTTCAAAGTTTTCTTTGTTTTGCTTCCTAAAGACAGCTCAACACACACTAACTCCAACTGTGTAAAAAACTTTCCAGGAAATGAGCCTTTTCTTAACATTCGAACAGAAGCCTAAGTTAATTATGTTTGACTTACAGAACCAGGAAATGCCTATGTGATCTAGAAGAGCCTTGTTTTTTTACCTTTTAATGTCTGTAATGAAAATCCATTATATACTTCATTTGTCTTTGAAATGTCAAAATGTGTTCACTAATAAATTAATAAATGAGTAAGTAATCACAAATATGTTTAATTGATTTAAACTAATATGCAGTTAAGGCTTTTATCTTTGAATCATGTAACAAGGCATATTATGATTTCATCTAATGATATGTTGAATGTCTGAATGGACAGAAATCTGTGCAGAGCAGATATTATTTCTACTTGTATTGACTTTTTAAGAAATGTCAGAAATTCAGTCCTAGATTTAGCTAGACAAATATAATGATATATACTGAGTTTCAGACTCTGTTCCGTTGCCGTTTTTTTAATAATAGGTGACATTTTTTGCAAAGGGCAGTCAAGCAAGTCTTCAAGAGTTTAAAACAGATCTAGGTTTAAAGGGAATTTCCACTTTTTTGGAACATGACCCTATTTTTTTCTGATCATATACAAAGACTTCAGTTTCATATTTTATATTCCACGGCTTTTTAGTTGAATATAGGTTGGCGAGGTTGAGAGATGGCACACATCAACCAGCTGAGGTTTAGCTTTTTTATCTACAGATATGTAGGTTAAAAATCTTAAATAAAAGAAAAACAAATTAGAAACCATTGTTCTGTGCTTCCTTTACTGCATGAGTAGCAATATAAAGGAGATACAAAAATGTATTTGTTCCCAGTTGAGTAACTTTTTCTATAGAACCTTGTCCTCCAAGATTCATCCTCATTTAGTGGAATTATAACTGTGACTTCCTAAAAGTATATCAGTCTTGGTCCCATCTTTTCAGCATAGTTCAGTCTGAAATTGCAAGCAAATCCTTTGAACAATCAGCATAACCTGTACTTTTCACCAGTTAGATTAATATAAGAATTATATAATTAATACAGGAAGGACCATTATGGCTGGAATTTATCTTTATCTTGAACCTGGTGCAAAGCAAACCAATTTAAAATACACATAATTTGAAATATGTAGTAGCAGCCTTTATTTCTGACTAGTGTCCACCTGCCCCACCCCCCACACAACAGTGGCATCTGTAGCTATGTTGAGTCTACTGGTTCCCTTCAAGGGACACTCAAGTCAAAATAAACTTTTATGATTCGTGAAGAGCCTGCAGTTTTAAGACACTTTCTAATTTATCTCTATTATCAGATTTTGCTCTGTCTTGTTATATTCAAACTTTCTGTGGAACAAGATCCTACTGAGCATGTGCACAAGCTCACAGGGTATACGTATACTAGTCTGTGATTGGCTGATATCTGTCACATGATACAAGGGGCTGGAAAATTGGAGAAAAAAATAATTTGTCAGAATTAATTTGTAGTTGTTAAATCATTGTATTTTTATTAATGCAATTCTACTGCATTGGGTGGTCCTTTAAGCACTGTTTGAGGACTACCGAATTTAACAGCACCATTCAAATAAACAATGATAACAATAATAATTATGATAAAAAATGGTGTTGGGTGTTGTTTCAGTGTATGTTAAATCCTTAGTAGTTTTACATTGTCAATTCAAAAGACCTAACAGGTTATGTGAGAACTTCAGTATTGCTTCTTTTGTGTTAAATCTTATTCCTGGATACTGGGAAAGTCCTAGTAATTCATAAGACACAATTTATGGTGCGTCTTATAAATACTATGTTTCCATAAAACTTATAGTTATCTGCTTGGGTTTGTAATAAATTTGTTAACTGTGCAAATTAATGTTACGTCTTTGTCTATTTTAATTATGATTATAATATGGCTTCTCTATATTTCAATAATTCGTTTTTTATCAATACTATTTACTGTATATACTATATAGTTTTTTGTTGTTTTTTTTTTTTATATTTCAGCCTTGATCATTTCCTCAATGTCATAGGTTCTTGGAAATATGACCAAAAAAATAAAAATAAAGCTGTTTTATTTAAATTAAATGAATAAAAAACTATTAACCGAGTGTGTAGGACATCCAATAATCATAAGCCAATCTTATGTTAGCTGATACTTCTAAGCAAGTTCCTCGCCCTTTTTAAATTTAACTTAACGCAACTTTACACTGTTCAGCCAATCAGAAGCTGCATAGCTCAGCAGATAAAGCCTCTGACTGGCTGCAGCTAGTAGAGCTGCAAATAATAATACATAAATACAAATTAATAACAAAAAACTGCTTTGAAAAGGTTGAATTAGGACTAGGAGTCAGCGGAGGTAAGATTGCCTATTTATTTTACAAAACTATAGCATTCTCAATGTTTTTTTCTGCTAGAATTGCAATTTCTTTGTTTCCTTGTAAATAATGCATTAAAGAAATTAATACACAATTGCCATGTAATTTATTTATACAAGATATAAAGCATCATCTCTTTGGGTAACATTAATTTTCCTATCACTGCTCTTGTGCTCCAAATATGACATATGATAATCTGCAGTGGAAGAAAAGCTGAGTACTCTAGAAAGCGTTGCCAATTACCTGAAATTGCATCCCAATCATCATTTAAATAAAAAAATATATAAATAAATACATTTAAAAAAAAAAATAATAAAGAAATCTCTCTGAATATACTGTGTTCAACTGTAGAAAATAAGGGGGAGAAAATGAACATAAGGCTGTGGGCGAATTATACCGTCATCCAAAAAGCATGAATATTTCTTATCCATTATATATATATTTTTATTTTCTTATACAGTTTGATGTAATGATTTTTCAAATTGCCTATTCATTTCATTATATTTATTTATATATAATTTTGTGGATTTTCTCTTTCCAGGATAACATTCTGTCACCTGCCTTTCCAGAGCAAATGGCTCTACGTGGGCACCGAAAGAGGAAATATTCACATTGTAAACGTGGAGTCCTTCACGCTCTCAGGCTACGTCATCATGTGGAATAAAGCCATTGAACTGTAAGTGTTACGTAGTTAGTAAAAGGAATACGGATATTTTATGGCAGTGTTCCATAATGTTGCCCTGGGCTGCCCTTTGGGCTTAATAGCTTTAAGTCTAGTTAAAGATGCTTAAATTCTCTCTAATTGGTTGCAGAGAATGGGATGCCTCACTAGATTATCAGTTTTATATATGTCAGTTTTTGCTCTTAGAGCTAATTACTTTTTGGAGGCCTGTGTACTGGCTGACTAGAAATCCAAGCAGATAAAAATCACTGGGGACCTTTATATGGCATGGCACAGTTTCTAAGCTATATTTCTATACTATATCCCCCCTTTTTTGACAGCTACATGATTTTATTTTAAAATATATATATATATTGTGTATAATCTAGGAAGTGACATGATCTTCTTTAGAAAGCTATTTTTTGGGGACTTTTAGTTAGGCATTAGTTTAAAGGGGCATCAAATTCAAAACTAAAATGTATATGCATGCATTTAAAGGGACACTGAAGTCAAAATTAAAAGTTTGTGATTCAGATAGAGCATGCCGTTAAACCCCCCGTCCCAAAGAAACAAACAAAAAAAAAAACATTATTATAAAATAATAAAATAAAAGAAATCCAATTTACAGAGGCAATAGCTCCTACTGAGCATGTGCAAGAGTTCCTGGTTTATATTTTTCTGTATTTTGTGATTGGCTGATGGCTGTCTCATGAAAGGGGGGTGGGGAAATGGAATGACATTTTGAAATTTGTTAGTACAAAATCTACTGCTCATTTAACACATTTAGAGTTAAGTACTATTGCATTGTCTCTTTATTGTGCATTTGTTGATTATGCAATTATACTGTATTTAATCATTCATTCAGTTTGGAATAGTGGCTATTTTGCAATACACTTGTATCAGCAAAAAAAATTATAGCAAAGGTTATCACCAGTTTATAGGGATAGGAAACTAAAAATTATATTTTGTGATTCAGACAGAGCATACAATTTTAAAAAAAGGTTCCAATTTACTTCTATTATCAAATATGCTTAGTTCCTATGATATTCTGTGTTGAAGAGATACCTAGGTAGGCATCTGGAGCACTTCATGGCAGGAAATAGTGCTGCTATCTAACACTCTTGCAAATGTAAAACATTCTTACAAAACTGCTGCCATATAGTTCTTCAATCATGGGTAGGCTCCGGAGCTTATGTCCATGCTTTTCAACAAATTACACCAAGAGAACAAAGAGATTAATAATTGAAGTAAATTAGAAGGTTGTTGAAAATAGCATGCTCTATCTGAATCAAGAAAAAAAAATTTGAGTTTCATAAGGGTCAGTAAAGTCAAAATTAAACTTTCATGAATCAGAGTGGAATTTTAAACATATTTCCAATTTACTCCATTACTTCCATTCCATTTTATATTTACACTTTTTGAGTCACCAGCTCCTACTGAGCATGTGCAATAATTCACAGAATATAAGTATATGCATTTGTGATTGGCTGATGGCTGTCACCTGATACAGGGGGAATAAAAATAGACATCACTTTGAAATTTGTCAGAAAACAAAATCTTCTACTCATTTGAAGTTCAGACTAAGTGCCATTGCATTGTTTTTTTATCATGCATTTGTTGATTATGCAAATCTTCTGTATTTACTGGTCCTTTAATGCTGTGCAGAATAATGAAGAAATACATAACAGAAAAAAATAAATAAATATGGCACTGATAATATGTACAGAAAATTTGACTGCACTGCTCTCCTTCATAAATGTTGCCATTCACATCCACACATAATGAGCACAATCTAAAACATATTACTGATAATAAGCAGCTGTGCAAACAGTGTCTTATTGGCATAGAAAGGCAAGCAGTGGCTGATTGACACCTAGCTGTAGCGCATCAGCAGCTAGTAACTGTTAAGAGTTCTTCTGCATTTTCAAGGTGAGATGCGATGTATCATGAATGCAGAGTTCTTGCATTCAATATAGAACAGAAGTGTTGGAGATTCCTAGCAGTAAGAGGTCCAAATAAAAACCCGTACTTTGTATAAATTAATAAATTAATGAGATATATATTGTACAATAGTATTTTTTGTTTAAAATTCTTTTTTTTTTTTTTTTTTTTTTTTAAAATAATCTTTGTATTTTAAAGTGAATGTCAATTTTGATGCTAAAGTGCCCGGTTTTTAAAAATTCGATTAAAAACAGGGGCACTTTAATTCATCAAAATTTACATTTCACTCCTGTTGTGAAAATAAACTTACCTTTTAATCTTCACAGCAGCTCCAGCTTCCTCCGGTCGTTGCAAGCCATTTCTGATGTCAGAAATGACGGATCGGTCATCCTCCAATCACGGCTTCCCCCCCGGGGGAATCAGTGTGATTCAACGCTGTGATTGGAGGAAGCCGTATTCCTCATTTTAGACCCAGAAAGAGGCTTTGCGACGGGTGGAGGAAGCTGGAGCTGCTGTGAAGATTAAAAGGTAAGTTTTTTTTTTCTCAACAGGAGTGAAATGTAAATTTTGATGAATTAAAGTGCCCCTGTTTTTAATCAAATTTTTAAAAAACAGGCACTTTAGCATCAAAATTGACATTCACTTTAAATGGAAATAAAAAAACATCTTCAGAGTGAAGGATAATTCAGATACATCTCCATCTTAAAGGACCAGTAAATACAGTAGATTTGCATAATCAACAAATGCATGATAAAAAGACAATGCAAAAGCACTTAGTCTGAACTTCAAATGAGTAGTAGGTTTTTTTTCTAACAAATTTCAAAGTTTTGTCTATGTCCACCCCCACTGCATCATGTGACAGCAATCAGCCAATCAAAACTGCACATACGTATATTCTGTGAATTCTTGCACATTCTCAGTAGGAGCTGGTGACTCAAAACGTGTAAATATAAAAAGTCTGTGCACATTTTGTTAATGGAAGTAAATTAATAAGTTGTTTAAAATTGTGTGCTCTATCTGATTCATGAAAGTTTAATTTTGACTTGAGTCACAGTATGGAGTACATACATTAGCAACTTGGAAAATTAAAGGGAACATTAATACATATATAAAATATAACTTGTATTTATGTCACTTAAAAATTGGTAAACAGATTAAAATTCAATTACAGAGCAATTTTAAAGCAATTCTTGACATTGTGTCAACTGAATGGAACACTCATATCCTCTAAACTACAATGTAAATATACTTAAACAGACAGTCTAGGCCCAATACTTATTCTTTATTACTTATTGTTACATACCAGACAAGCATCTTGCAATGGGTTCCACATCTATAATCTTGTAAGAAATACATGAAACGTTTAAATAATCGTTTGTTAGCAGCCGAAACTGGCCGCCAAGCTCCGCCCTCAGCTTTCTTTTTGCCCAATTAGATGTTTTCTTTTATGACAGTGTAGCAGTGTACATTTATTATTTTTCAGTTATCTGTTTCAAATTGCACATGCACAATCAGCATGTGCGAGTAGAAAAACTTATTTAAGAGTCGATTGTGATTGAAGAAACGTAACATACCAAAATATACACGCAACGGGTGGGCGGAGCTTGGTAGACATTTTTGGCTTGTAACAAACAATGAATATTTAAACGTTTCATGTACTTCTTACAAGCTTATAGATGTGGGACCAGTTGCAGGATGCTTAACTGGTATGTATCAATAAATAATCAAAATTATGTATTGAATCTAGACAGGCCCTTTAAATGGACTCTAAAGTCAACATTAAACTTTTATAATTCAGATAGGGCATGTAATTTAAAAAAAAAAACACCTTAATTTACTACCATTATCAAAATCTGCTCATTCTTTTTATATGCTTATTTTCTGAGGCACTAAATCCTACTTAGCATGTGTATATGTATATGCAGTTGTGATTGGCTGATGGCTATCACATGATACAGTGGGCAGGGAAAATCAATGCAACTTCCACTGTATTTAATGGTCCTTTAATATTATCTCTCAATTCCTAGTTGTGTATAAAAACAAATAATTTTCTATATAATAAAGACAATATATATCCCTAGTCCAAACAAATTATCAGGAAATACTTTTACCAAACAAGGTTATGGATTGTGCCCCCTAATGTTGTAAAAAATAACAATTTTATAGATTAAATATTGATAATGTATCCAAATATCATAAAAATTGTCATATGTCCCGGGACTTCTGATACTTACATATCTAAGCTCTGGTGGGTGATAACACCAGTGCTGTTATGATTAGGACGTACTAAACATTTGTGGTGTGTTGCTCAAATAGCTGCTTGAGGCAAAAATCACCTGAGCTTAGAGGTAAATCTATAAAGATTAAAGGGACGTGAAACCAAAAAAAAAAATATTTTATGATTCAGACAACTAAAATAAAAAAAAAAAATCTATTTACTACTATAATCAGATTTACTTTGTTGTCTTGGCATCTTTTGTTCAACAGTAGGTAGGTAGGCTCAGGAGAGTGCACGGTTCTGCAGCACTATATGGCAATAAAATACCATGAGAACAAAGCAATTTTGGTATTAGATGTAAACTATAAACTTTTTAGAAATTGTATACTCTGTATGAAGCACAAAAGAAAAACTTTGGGTTTCATGTCCCTTTAACCCCTTCACCCAATAAGACACACACACACACACACACATATATATATTGTATTAAACTTATTATCAAATTTTCTTCATTCTCCTAGTATCTTTATTTGAAAAGCAAGAATGTAAGTTTAGATGCCGGCCCATTTTTGGTGAACAACCTGGGTTATTCTTGATGATTGGTGGGTTCATTCACCTACCAATAAACAAGTGCTGTACAGTGTACTGAACCAAAAATTGGGTGACTCCTTGGCTTAGATGCCTTCTTTTTTCAAATAAAGATAGCAAGAGAACAAAGAAAATTTGATAATAGGAGTAAATTAAAAAAGTTGCTTAAAATGTCATGCTCTATCTGAATCACAAAAGAAAAAAATTGGGTTCAGTGTCCCTTTAAGGAAAGCGAGTTAGAGGGAAATAAAAGTTTTTACCCACATATAATATCCAGACAGTAATATTGAGAGCATTAATTAGCTTATACTGCTAAACAAAAAGAAAGTAAGGCTAAAATGTAACTATTAAAAAAGCAGTTAAAAAGGCGGGACTAAGCCCACTGTGTAAGTGCCCCTACACAGTGGGCTTAGTCCCGCTTTTTTAACTGCTTTCCAGTATGACTCCATTGATGCAAATGTAAACAGTCAGTTAAAAATTAAGACAAACTCCCGCTATAGAAGGTGTTTTTGAGACAAAGGTGTTTAAGTGTGTGAGCCTACTCCTAAATAGTAACCGTTATATTTTCGGTACTTATGAGCATAAGCATATAATAATCACCACACTGGTTTCATCATTTTCAATCTGACTGGGGAGATAAACTCCTGTTTGTTCATGCTGGATTTAAGATTTTTTTAACTTGTGTGTGTGTGTGTGTGTTTGCGTGTGTACGTAGTCTGCCTGGTTTTATATATTTTTTTTATATGAATTAATAGTTATTTGCTATGCATGATTGACAATTATATGTGTTGCATTATATTTTCCCCTTTACTTTGTAAATAAAAGGAAGGCTCTTTCTCCAACATAGGTGTGTCCGGTCCACGGCGTCATCCTTACATGTGGGATATTCTCTTCCCCAACAGGAAATGGCAAAGAGCCCAGCAAAGCTGGTCACATGATCCCTCCTAGGCTCCGCCTACCCCAGTCATTCTCTTTGCCGTTGCACAGGCAACATCTCCACGGAGATGGTTAAGAGTTTTTTGGTGTTTAAATGTAGTTTTTATCCTTCAATCAAGTGTTTGTTATTTTAAAATAGTGCTGGTATGTACTATTTACTCTGAAACAGAAAAGAGATGAAGATTTCTGTTTGTAAGAGGAAGATGATTTTAGCAAACGTTACTAAAATCGATTGCTGTTTCCACACAGGACTGTTGAGATGAAGTAACTTCAGTTGGGGGAAACAGTTGGCAGACTTTTCTGCTTGAGGTATGACTGGCCACATTTCTAACAAGACTATGTAATGCTGGAAGGCTGTCATTTCCCCTATGGGGACCGGTAAGCCATTTTCTTAGATTAAGTAAAAGAATAAAGGGCTTCATAAGGGCTTAAAAAACTGGGAGACATTTTTCTGGGCTAAAACGATTACTTTGCTAAGCATATTTTGCAGATTATAACTCTTAATAATTATTATAATCTTGGGGATTGTTTTAAAAAACGGCAGGCACTGTATTAGACACCTTTTTCAGATGGGGGCCTTTTCTAGTCATAGGCAGAGCCTCATTTTCGCGCCACTAATGCGCAGTTGTTTTTGGAGAGCAAGGCATGCAGATGCATGTGTGAGGAGCTAAGAACCACTGAAAAAGCTTATAGAAGGCGTCATTTGGTATCGTATTCCGATCCGGGCTTGGTTGGGTCTCAGCAAAGCTGATAGCTGGGACTGTATAGGGGTTAAATGTAAAAACGGCTCCGGTTCCGTTATTTTAAGGGTTAAAGCCTTCAAATTTGGTGTGCAATACTTTTAAGGCTTTAAGACACTGTGGTGAAATTTTGGTGAATTTTGAACAATTCCTTCATACTTTTTCACATATTCAGTAATAAAGTGTGTTCAGTTTAAAATTTAAAGTGACAGTAACGGTTTTATTTTAAAACGTTTTTTTGTGCTTTGTTGACAAGTTTAAGCCTGTTTAACATGTCTGTACCATCAGATAAGCTATGTTCTATATGTATGAAAACCAAGATTTCTCCCCATTTAAATTTATGTGATAATTGTGCCATAGTGTCCAAACAAAGTAGGGACAATGATGCCACAGATAATGATATTGCCCAAGATGATTCCTCAAATGAGGGGAGTAAGCATGATACTGCATCATCCCCTTCTGTGTCTACACCAGTTTTTGCCCACACAAGAGGCCCCTAGTACATCTAGTGCGCCAATACTTATTACAATGCAACAATTAACGGCCGTAATGGATAATTCTATTGCAAACATTTTATCCAAAATGCCTACTTATCAGAGAAAGCGCGATTGCTCTGTTTTAAACACTGAAGAGCAAGAGGACGCTGATGATAACTGTTCTGACATACCCTCACACCAATCTGAAGGGGCCAGGAGGGAGGTTTTGTCTGAGGGAGAAATTTCAGATTCAGGAAAAATTTCTCAACAAGCTGAACCTGATGTTGTAACATTTAAATTTAAATTAGAACATCTCCGCGCACTGCTTAAGGAGGTATTATCTACTCTGGATGATTGTGACAATTTGGTCATTCCAGAGAAATTATGTAAGATGGACAAGTTCCTAGAGGTTCCGGTGCCCCCCGATGCTTTTCCTATACCCAAGCGGGTGGCGGACATAGTAAATAAGGAGTGGGAAAGGCCCGGCATACCTTTTGTTCCTCCCCCTATATTTAAGAAATTATTTCCTATACTCGACCCCAGAAAGGACTTATGGCAGACAGTCCCCAAGGTCGAGGGGGCGGTTTCTACTCTAAACAAACGCACTACTATCCCTATAGAAGATAGTTGTGCTTTCAAAGATCCTATGGATAAAAAATTAGAGGGTTTGCTTAAAAAGATGTTTGTTCAGCAAGGTTACCTTCTACAACCAATTTCATGCATTGTTCCTGTCACTACAGCAGCGTGTTTCTGGTTCGAAGAACTAGAAAAGTCGCTCAATAAAGAATCCTCGTATGAGGAGGTTATGGACAGAGTTCAAGCACTTAAATTGGCTAACTCTTTTATTTTAGATGCCGCTTTGCAATTAGCTAGATTAGCGGCGAAAAATTCAGGGTTTGCTATCGTGGCGCGCAGAGCGCTTTGGCTAAAGTCTTGGTCAGCGGATGTGTCTTCCAAGACAAAATTGCTTAACATCCCTTTCAAAGGTAAAACACTGTTTGGTCCTGATTTGAAAGAGATTATTTCAGACATCACCGGGGGAAAGGGCCACGCCCTCCCTCAGGATAGGTCTTTTAAGGCTAAAAATAAGCCTAATTTTCGTCCCTTTCGCAGAAACGGACCAGCCTCTAATTCTACATCCTCTAAGCAAGAGGGTAATACTTCACAACCCAAACCAGCCTGGAGACCGATGCAAGGCTGGAACAAGGGTAAACAGGCCAAGAAGCCTGCCACTGCTACCAAAACAGCATGAAGGGATGGCCCCCGATCCGGGACCGGATCTGGTGGGGGGCAGACTTTCTCTCTTCGCTCAGGCTTGGGCAAGAGATGTTCAGGATCCTTGGGCACTAGAAATAGTTTCTCAAGGTTATCTCCTGGAATTCAAGGATCTACCCCCAAGGGGAAGGTTCCACAGGTCTCAATTATCTTCAAACCAAATAAAAAGACAGGCATTCTTACATTGTGTAGAAGACCTGTTAAAGATGGGAGTAATTCATCCAGTTCCAATAGGAGAACAAGGGATGGGGTTTTACTCCAACCTGTTCATAGTTCCCAAAAAAGAGGGAACATTCAGACCAATTTTAGATCTCAATATCCTAAACAAATTTCTCAGGGTTCCATCGTTCAAAATGGAAACCATTCGAACGATCCTTCCCACCATCCAGGAAGGTCAATTTATGACCACGGTGGATTTAAAGGATGCGTACCTACATATTCCTATCCACAAGGAACATCATCAGTTCCTAAGGTTCGCTTTTCTGGACAAGCATTACCAGTTTGTGGCACTTCCATTCGGATTAGCCACTGCTCCGAGAATTTTCACAAAGGTACTAGGGTCCCTTCTAGCGGTTCTAAGACCAAGGGGCATTGCAGTAGTACCTTACTTGGACGACATCCTGATTCAAGCGTCGTCTCTGTCAAAAGCAAAGGCTCATACGGACATCGTCCTAGCCTTTCTCAGATCTCACGGATGGAAGGTGAACAAAGAAAAAAGTTCTCTGTCCCCGTCAACAAGGGTTCCCTTCTTGGGAACAATAATAGATTCCTTAGAAATGAGGATTTTTCTGACAGAGGTCAGAAAATCAAAACTTCTAAGCTCTTGTCAAGTACTTCATTCCGTTCTTCGTCCTTCCATAGCGCAGTGCATGGAAGTAATAGGATTGATGGTTGCAGCAATGGACATAGTTCCTTTTGCACGAATTCATCTAAGACCATTACAACTGTGCATGCTCAGACAGTGGAATGGGGATTATACAGACTTGTCTCCGACGATTCAAGTAGATCAAAAGACCAGAGATTCACTCCGTTGGTGGCTAACCCTGGACAATCTGTCACAGGGAATGAGCTTCCGCAGACCAGAGTGGGTCATTGTCACGACCGACGCCAGTCTGGTGGGCTGGGGCGCGGTCTGGGAACCCCTGAAAGCTCAGGGCCTATGGTCTCGGGAAGAATCTCTTCTCCCGATAAACATTCTGGAACTGAGAGCGATATTCAATGCTCTCAAAGCTTGGCCTCAACTAGCAAAGGCCAAATTCATACGGTTTCAATCAGACAACATGACGACTGTTGCATATATCAATCATCAGGGGGGAACAAGGAGTTCCCTGGCGATGGAAGAAGTGACCAAAATAATTCAATGGGCGGAGGATCACTCCTGCCACTTGTCTGCAATCCACATCCCAGGAGTGGAAAATTGGGAAGCGGATTTTCTGAGTCGTCAGACTTTCCATCCGGGGGAGTGGGAACTCCATCCGGAAATCTTTGCCCAAATAACTCAATTATGGGGCATTCCAGACATGGATCTGATGGCGTCTCGTCAGAACTTCAAGGTTCCTTGCTACGGGTCCAGATCCAGGGATCCCAAGGCGACTCTAGTGGATGCACTAGTAGCGCCTTGGACCTTCAACCTAGCTTATGTGTTCCCACCATTTCCTCTCATTCCCAGGCTGGTAGCCAGGATCAATCAGGAGAGGGCTTCGGTGATCTTGATAGCTCCTGCGTGGCCACGCAGGACTTGGTATGCAGACCTGGTGAATATGTCATCGGCTCCACCATGGAAGCTACCTTTGAGACAGGACCTTCTTGTTCAAGGTCCATTCGAACATCCGAATCTGGTCTCCCTCCAACTGACGGCTTGGAGATTGAACGCTTGATTTTATCAAAGCGTGGGTTTTCAGATTCTGTAATAGATACTATGATTCAGGCTAGAAAGCCTGTAACTAGAAAAATTTACCATAAAATATGGAAAAAATATATCTGTTGGTGTGAATCTAAAGGATTCCCCTGGAACAAGATAAAAATTCCTAAGATTCTATCCTTTCTACAAGAAGGTTTGGAGAAAGGATTATCTGCAAGTTCTTTGAAGGGACAGATCTCTGCTTTATCTGTTTTACTTCACAAACGGCTGGCAGCTGTGCCAGATGTTCAAGCATTTGTTCAGACTCTGGTTAGAATCAAGCCTGTTTACAGACCTTTGACTCCTCCCTGGAGTCTAAATCTAGTTCTTTCAGTTCTTCAAGGGGTTCCGTTTGAACCCTTACATTCCGTAGATATTAAGTTATTATCTTGGAAATTTTTGTTTTTGGTTGCAATTTCTTCTGCTAGAAGAGTTTCAGAGTTATCTGCTCTGCAGTGTTCTCCGCCCTATCTGGTGTTCCATGCAGATAAGGTGGTTTTGCGTACTAAGCCTGGTTTTCTTCCGAAAGTTGTTTCCAACAAAAATATTAACCAGGAGATAGTTGTACCTTCTTTGTGTCCGAATCCAGTTTCAAAAAAGGAACGTTTGTTACACAATTTGGACGTAGTCCGTGCTCTAAAATTCTATTTAGAGGCTACTAAAGATTTCAGACAAACATCTTCTTTGTTTGTTGTTTATTCTGGTAAAAGGAGAGGTCAAAAAGCAACTTCTACCTCTCTTTCTTTTTGTCTTAAAAGCATTATCCGATTGGCTTATGAGACTGCCGGACGGCAGCCTCCTGAAAGAATCACGGCTCACTCCACTAGGGCTGTGGCTTCCACATGGGCCTTCAAGAACGAGGCTTCTGTTGACCAGATATGTAAGGCAGCGACTTGGTCTTCTCTGCACACTTTTGCCAAATTTTACAAATTTGATACTTTTGCTTCTTCGGAGGCTATTTTTGGGAGAAAGGTTTTGCAAGCTGTGGTGCCTTCCGTTTAGGTGACCTGATTTGCTCCCTCCCTTCATCCGTGTCCTAAAGCTTTGGTATTGGTTCCCACATGTAAGGATGACGCCGTGGACCGGACACACCTATGTTGGAGAAAACAGAATTTATGCTTACCTGATAAATTACTTTCTCCAACGGTGTGTCCGGTCCACGGCCCGCCCTGGTTTTTTTAATCAGGTCTGATGAATTATTTTCTCTAACTACAGTCACCACGGTATCATATGGTTTCTCCTATGCATATTTCCTCCTGTCCGTCGGTCGAATGACTGGGGTAGGCGGAGCCTAGGAGGGATCATGTGACCAGCTTTGCTGGGCTCTTTGCCATTTCCTGTTGGGGAAGAGAATATCCCACATGTAAGGATGACGCCGTGGACCGGACACACCGTTGGAGAAAGTAATTTATCAGGTAAGCATAAATTCTGTTTTTCTTTGTGTGCAACATTTGTTGCATTTATGTAAAAAAATATATATATACGTCTTGCGGTACTTTGCCGATCGTACCACAAGACGTATAAATACACTTGAAAGTGATGCAGTATAGCTGTATAAAGCTGACTAGAAAATATCACATGAACATCTCTATGTAAAAAAGAAAGATATTTTACCTCAAAAGTTCCTCAGTAGCCACATCCCATTGTAAAGGATTTCTAAGCAGCATATTAGTATGTCTGTCCCGGGACAGCCGAAGGGATGAGTCTCGTGCACTCTCATGTTATTTCCCTATTCAGTGTAAGGAAGTTTACAATGAAATCTCATGAGATCACAGTAAAGGAGTTCATGACCTCAGCACTGCTGATGCTGATTGGCTGCTGTTCATTTCTTCATTTTTTTATTTTTTTTTTTTACCTGCAGCTGGGAGCAGCTGAGTATAAGTTTTTACACAGAACTTACTCTGCTGAGCTGATGAGATTGTGAGGTAAAATATCTTCCTTTTTTACATAGAGATGCTTAGGTGATATTTTCAGCTTTTTACAGTTATACTGCATCAGTTTCAAGTGATTTAGCATACGAGTATTATGTCCCTTTAAGCTACAGCTGAGAGCTGGATCTCCTGAAGCTCCAGGCATCTCACGCATATGGAACTGGAGTGTGATCGATGCTCCAGTTCCATATGAAAGCAGATGTGTCATCGTTACAGACAGTGACACTGTGTGTCACCATCTGTAACGATCGTTGCTGATGCTGGTAGGAGGTATTAGCGGGAGGCGGTGGGCGGCCCAGCAGTGGAGGGGGGAAGGAGTGGGAGGGCTGTACGCTACAGAAAACAAGAAATAAAGGGACAGGGAGGAATGGGGCAGCTACACTACATACAAAGGGATGTGGGGATGTGGGAGTCCCTAACTAATGATCGTGAGAGGGGGGAGTTGGGATGAGACACTACACTACAAAAAATAATAAATAAAATAAAAAAGCGGTTTATAGGTACTGGCAGACAGCTGCCAGTACCTGAGATGGCGGCTAATAGAGGGGGAGGTTTAGAGAGCTGGTTTGGGGGTAAGGGGGGATTCCTACACAGCAGAAAATGTAAAATAAAGTACAAAATATTCTATAAAAAAAAAGCCTTACATTTTCATACTGGCAGACTGTCTGCCAGTACCTAAGATGGGAGTGACCAGTGGGGTGTGATGGAGGGAATAGAGCTGTTTGGGAGGGATCAGGGTTTGGGAAGTGTCAGGTGGGAGGGTTATCTCTACACTAAAGCTAAAATTAACCTTTTAAGATACCTGATTAACCCTTCACTGTCGGGAATAATAGAAATGTGGTGCGCAGCTACAATTAGTAGCCTTCTAATTACCAAAAACCAATGGCAAAGTCATATATGTCTACTATTTCTGATCAAAGGGGATCCCAGAGAAACTTTTTTGACTGTTTTTGAGATGATTACACAAGCAGTATGTAAATAATTTCAGTGAGAAACCTAAAGTTTGTGAAAAAAACATTTTTTTTTATTTGATCGCATTTTGCGGTGATATGGTGGCATGAAATATACCAAAATGGGCCTAGATAAATACCTTGAGTATATTCTCCGATATTTTGGGCAAGTTTTTCTCTGAAAGTCCCGGTAGTGAAGGGATAAATCCTAAACATCAAAAAAACACCAAAAGCCAGCGAAGTGAATAATTAAAGTGTATTGGAATTTTTCCCCCCTACAATGCATTATTAAACATTTTACATGTTAAACAATTTAAACTTTCTTACCCTTTGAATTTAACTGAAATACCACCTAAATATAAAAAACTAGTCCAAAAGCCGTTCACACGGGCCGTTTTTTGCAGTACATCGGTCCCACCCCTTGCTCTCTCTCCCTCCCCCCCTCTCTTTTGCTCTCTCTCCCTCCTGTTTTTTGCTCTCTCTCCCCCCTGTCTTTTGCTCTCTCTCCCCTCTCTTTTGCTCTTTCCCCTCTCTTTTGCTCCCTCTCCCCCCTCTCTTTTGCACTCTCTCCCCCCTCTCTTTTGTGCGCTCTCTCGCCCCCCTCTCTTTTGTGCGCTCTCTCGCCCCCTCTCTTTTGTGCGCTCTCTCGCCCCCTCTCTTTTGCTCTCTCTCTCTCCCCCTCTCTTTTGCTCTCTCTCTCCCCCCTCTCTTTTGCTCTCTCTCTCCCCCCTCTCTTTTGCTCTCTGTCTCCCCCCTCTCTTTTGCTCTCTCTCTCCCCCCTCTCTCTTGCTCTCTCCCCCCTCTCTTTTGCGCTCTCTCTCACCTCTCTCTTTTGCGCTCTCTCTCTCCCCTTGTCTTCTGCGCTATCTCTCCCCCTGTCTTCTGCGCTATCTCTCCCCCTGTCTTCTGCGCTATCTCTCCCCCTGTCTTCTGCGCTATCTCTCCCCCTGTCTTCTGCGCTATCTCTCACCCTGTCTTCTGCGCTATCTCTCCCCCTGCCTTCTGTGCTATCTCTCCCATTTCTTTTGCGCTCTCTCCCCTCTCTTTTGCGCTCTTTCCCCTCTCTTTTGCGCTCTCTCTCTCGCTCTCTTTTGCGCTCTCTCTCCCCCTCTCTTTTGCGCTCTCTCTCCCCCTCTCTTTTGCGCTCTCTCTCTCCCTCTCTTTTGCGCTCTCTCTCTCCCCCTCTCTTTTGCGCTCTCCCCCCCCCTCTTTTGCGCTCTCTCTCCCCCCTCTCTTTTGCGCTCTCTCTCTCTCTCTCCCCCTCTCTTTTGTGCTTTTCTCTCTCCCCCTCTCTTTTGTGCTTTTCTCTCTCCCCCTCTCTTTTGCTATCTCTCTCCCCTCTCTCTCTTTCATCTATTTTGCTCTTTCCCCTCTCTTTTGCTCTTTCCCTTATATTTTGTTCTCTCCCCCCTCTTTTTTGCTCTTCCCCTCTCTTTTGCTCTCTTCCCCCTCCCTTTCTATCTCCTTCCCCTCTCTCTCTCTCTCTCTCTCTCTCTCTCGCGTGCATGCGCCCGCCTGCCCCTGCCACACTCGGCCACGCCCCGCTCCCGCCACGACCGACCACGCCCCCAGCCACGCCTGGTCATGTCCGCTCACACCCTGACCACACCCGCTCCCGGCCATGCCCACTTCTGTCCATCGTCACTGTGCCACAGCAGATCAGGTAGACTCTAAGGCCAGGTGTGTTTGTCCCTGTGCTGTCTCTACTGCGCATGACAGCTTCGGACAAACACACTTGGCCTTTTATATTATAGGATAATGCATAAACAAAGTGTGTTTCAAACACTATAAATTAATTAGGATTATTAGAAGTGTTTTTATTTTTGCTAAAATGTATATACGTGTCTGTATAGCTTCTACAGCATCATCAGTGCTGAGGTCATGCTTTCCTTTGCTGTGATCTCATGAGATTTCACTGAAATCTCGTGAGATTTTATAGTAAGATTCCTTAAACTGAATAGGAAAATAACATGACTGTACCTCTACATGCCAGATGCACACTCCCTTGCAAGTCCCGGGACTAGCATCCTGATTGGCTATTTAAAGTCACTTTACAACGGGATCTGTTTCTTTTTTTTTACAAAGAAAAGTTCAGGGGATATTTTCTAGTCAGCATTTTACAACTATGATACATCAACTTTCAACATTTTTGTATTATGTCTCTTTAAAGGGATACTAATCCCACATTTTTTCTTTTGTGATTCAAATAGGGCATACACTTTTAAGTAACTTTCTAATTTACTCCTTTTATCAAATTTTCTTTGTTCTCTTGCTATCTTTATTTGAAAACCAGTAATGTAACGCTTCGGAGGCGGTCCATTTTAGGTCCAGCACCCTGGATAGCACTTGCTTAGTGGTGGCTACATTTAGCCACCAATCAGCAAGCGCTACCCAGGTGCTGAACCAAAACTGGGCAGTTACAATGGATCATTAGGAACACATTAAAGTGGTGAAACTTTTGTGGTACACGTTCCCTTTAATATCCTGTGGGCTCACTTTTTTTATCCAGTTACATGTTCAGTATTCTTTATCTTAAAATAACATTCTCCTTTATTGTTATTGCTTAAAAAGATAGATAATCCTTTTATTACCCATTCCCCTGCTTTGCAAAACCAACACTGTTATATTAGTATACTTTTTACCTCTGTGATAAGATTACCTGTTTTGCCCCTTATCTCAGTGATTTTTAAAAACTTGCATTTTATGTTGGCTCTTGCATAACTCCAAGGGTGTTATCACATTGTTATCTATATGGAACACATGAACCAGCACTGTCTGGCTGTTAAAAAGATAAAAAAAGCACTGAGATAAGGGGCAAACTGCAGAGGCTTATAAAGGTTATAAAGTTTACTCATATACAAATGTTGGTTATGCAAAGCTGGGGAATTTGTAGTAAAAGGCGTTATCTATCTTTTTAAACAATAAATCAAGTAGGCTGTACCTTTAACAAATTGAAATCAGAGCAGATATATTATTAATAGAAACTGGACATTTATAGTAAGAAAAAACAACCAAACATATTCTTTAGCCAAATGTTTCCAAAGACAGTAACTCCCATCTCCCCAATATTTTTAACATGTTTTAAGCAACGTCTCAATTTCTTTGTTCTTACGATGTAAATTAAAGCACAGGGATATTCGGTTATATACACCACATAGAAGGATTTAAAAGTTAAAAAATATATGTTATCAACCTTTATATTGTTTTTCCAATTTAGCTTCAATATGATCACAGCATTTACAGTTTTGTCTATCACATGTATAGAAACCCTTAGGTAGTTCACTGAGCAAAGGTTTCTTTTCTTCAGAATTAATTGGTCCCAAAACACTAGGTGTTACTAGATTTGTTTTAATGGTTTCTTCTTTTCTAAATGCCACTGTTGGTATATCTGAAAAAAATAGCAGATAATACATGATCTTCTTTTAATTGAAAAAGTTTTTTTATTCATTTTTTCCTCAGGATTACAAAAAGCACAATTCTCATAAACATAACATAGTAAAAATTAAGGCTTACAATAACAAGTCACATTCTCATTTAGGCAGGCACATTGCAATTTTGGTAGCCAGGTTTCTGCACCAATTACAGACATGCATTATAAGGTATGATAATGAACACTATCTTACTTTGCAACTATACTCAATCTCATATATGAGAATAACATGAACTAAATAAAATCTAAACAAGCTTACCAAACGAATGTAACAATAGTGCTCAAGTGAGCTTAGACATCTCATTTCAGCCCATATTCTGAAATAGCTAATAGATAGACACGTAGAGTATTGTGAGTTATAGGTCGGACTGTCCCCCAGGTCTGGCTTCTGAATACACGATCCATGGTTCCCAAATGGAAACAAATTGCTCTTTGGTATCTAATAAGTTTGCTGCATTGTTACTCATTTGGTAGTAGTAGTAGTATTCAATTTTATTTTCAATAAGCTGAAAGGTGGGGACCGTTGATTTCCAAAACTGGGCAATGGTTAATCTAACTATTGTAAAGATAGTAAATATAAACTTATTTCATGTGAGATTGAACCCAGACAGAGGTTTATGCAAAAGGGCTTGGGTAGGGGACACCCTTAAAGGGCGTTCAAAAATATCGCTCAGTAGATTGAATGTTTGTAACCAAATATTAGAGACCTGCGGGCAATCCCACCACATATATGAATATGTGCCTTTCTCGTCACACCCTCTCAAACACTTCCCTCCACCCAACTCAGAGTTGTGAAGTCTCGAGGGGTGAAAGTACCAACGGAATGCTGTTTTTATGTAGTTCTCTTTAAGATGAGCACATATTGAAAAGGAAGGCCCCCTATACAAAATAGTGTTCCATTTTTCAAGTGGCCAAGCAAAATTGAACTCCTCTTCCCATTTTTGCATAAAGGGAAGCTTACATGCAATTATTGGAGATTTAAAAATGGTATACAACCTAGTGATAGTGCCTCCTACTCTCTGCTTGGCTAAGCAGATCTGTTCTAGATAAGTGGTACTCCCTTTATATGAGCTACCTATCACTTCAAAGACTCTCGCCCTCAGCTGCAGATAATGGTACCAACTGGGTCTATCTTGTTCATTATGGCTAGTGTATGTGTTAAAGTCCATGAAATACGGTCCCCTACATGATCTTCTGTTAAACTATTGCAATTTCTATTTATAAAATCTCTGCTCTGATCTGCCGAGTCATTGTATTTGGTAACCTATTTGGTTTTTAAAGGGACCTTAAATACTAAATGCTTGATAGAATGATGCATTCAAAGAAAAGATTAGTCTGAGAAGAACATGTAGATGTATTTTTTAAAGTTTGATTAGTTTAAATATTGATAAAATAAATGTAAAGTTTAGTGTCTATTAAACAATGGGAGCTGCCATGTTGTAACTTAGGTTACTTTCTCTGCTGTGGCCAGTTAGGGACAGTTATAAATAGGTTACTAGAGTGTGCAGCCAATGGCTGTGTGGAATATAACAGTGTTCTGCACTTCCATTTCTAGCAGGAACCTAAAAGCTCACCGTTTCAGAATGGAATTACAGGAAAAATGGAACACAATAAAGAATGAAATCAACTTCTCATTTAAATGGGTACAGAAATCTCTTAAATACTTAGGAATCAATCTTACCGCCAATATTTATTTGTTATATCAAGCTAACTATATCCCTCTTTAAACATATCTCAGGAAATTGATGACAAAAAACAAAATCTCGCTATACGACAGAATGATAGTTATTAAAATGACTATACTTCCAAAACTGCTGTACCTATTCTGCTCTCTGCCTATTACAATTCCATCATTTGACCTCCATAAATTACATAGAGATATTTTACACTTTGTTTGGAATGGGAAAAAACCCAGGTTTAATAAAAAAAACAAACATGATGAGACACAAAGGGGAAGGGGGTATGGGCATCCCTAATCTTATTTCATACTTCTACGTAGCCCGGATGGCCCAAGCGACATTATGATATGATAAGGTACAATGCACTTGTTGGCTACAACTAGAGGCCGATATTGTAGACCTAGAACATATCTACAAGATATTATGGGAACCAAAATCTAACAGACCAAAAATAAGTTACAGTTATATTGCCATAGCCCATACTATTTATTTATGGGATAAACTACGTACTAAATTTTGCTTAGTTAATAATAGGTCAGGTATTATACCCCTTGTACCTCTCAATTCTTCCATAAATGTCCTAGTTCAATCAAAATGGACAAATAAAGGTCTATATCGTATAGCTGACACATTCATATGAGGGAAATTTATCACATTTACTCAATATCGAGAAATGAATAATGATCATTGTCATAGCTGGTTCCATTACCTTCAACTTTCAACCTTCAGATCAACAGTGACTGGGGTCCTGGGATCATTCCCTATTCCATTACACACACCTTTCAAATAATTATGCTCCTTCGGAAACAAAAGGAAATGTGCATTAGCAATTACATTAAATTAAAACACAGACCATGACTAGATGGGAGGAAGATTTAGGACAAGAATGGTCAGTTAAGACTTGGATAAAAACACTCAGGGAAGGCCCCTCATTTTCTCATAGCGCATCCCTTAAAGAAAATTACCTGAAAGCAGCATTTAGGTGGTACTTACACCCTACATGACTCTAAAAATCAAGTTGCTTAGAAACTAACATGCTTTAGATGTTGCAGTGAGGACGGAACATACCTTCACTCACGGTGGCACTGTACTAGGATTAAACACATATGGACACAAGCCTCCAGACTTTTGAGCACTTTCAACAGTGAAATTGATATTCTTCCTGAACATGCCCTACTCCACTTCCCTTTAAAGGGGCTCACATATAGGCAAAATAAGTTGTTACATTTTGTCTGTACTGCAGTTAGAATTTGTATTGCCAAATATTGGAAATCTGAGGTACCCCACTATAACATAACTGATTGTAAGATTGCTCTTATTTATCAAATGGAAAGTCTATCCACTGACCTACTGAACCAAAAAGATTGTTTCTTACTTATATGGGAACCCTGGATTATGTATGTTTAGGATAGGGGACGTTGAAATGTCAGGGTTGAGGAAGAAGGACATTAAGTTTAGAATTTAGAAGGTTTATTCCTCAGAATGTGATATTCTAGAATTACCCATACTAATTAAAATATCCTAATATATTTGAAATAGAAAAAATGGAACGGTATTGCCCTCTAGCAATGATGGTGAAGGAATCTCCAAACACGGTTAATTTTTTAGACTTTTCAAAAACGGAAACAATAACTGTGGATTCAATGTTCTTTTTTTCTTATTTTTGTGTATTCATTATTAATGGTCATGCTGAAATACACCTGTAACAATTATATTGTGCACATTTTCAAATTTCTGTTAAACAACTTTAAAATCTAATAAAAATTATTTCTGAAAAAAATAAAAATAAAGAATGAAAGTATATTGCAGAGGTTTTTTTTATATATACGATTTCATTTTATATTACCATCTCAAATGTCCCTTTATAGTTGCATCTTTTTGTCTTCTCGTTTTCTATCTTATTAGAATTCAGAAGAACAGTTCTGTCCTAATGTGAGCTTCTTTCATTATCTTTTTTTTTTTTTTTTTTTAAATCAATTTAAAAAAAAAAAAAACCCTCCTTTGTAAAATACCTTAAAACGATATGGAACCCAAATGTTTTCTTTCACAATTCAGATAGAGCATGCGATTTTAAGCAACTTTCTAATTTACTC
This sequence comes from Bombina bombina, assembly GCF_027579735.1. Classification (NCBI taxonomy): domain Eukaryota; kingdom Metazoa; phylum Chordata; class Amphibia; order Anura; family Bombinatoridae; genus Bombina; species Bombina bombina. The sequence goes on from NC_069502.1 coordinate 888,213,288, forward strand.
CTATTATCAATTGTCTTCGTTTTCTTCGTTTCTTTATTTGAAAAGCAAGAAAGTAAGCTTAGGCGCTGGCACAATGTGCTATATTCCACACAGACATTATTTTTACTCTTTGTCCCATCTAGAAGAGATTAGATAAGGGGATGCTAGATTTCAACAATTACTTGGAGGCAAATTACTTATAGAAACTCAAGGAAATGGGAAATCTCTCAATTACAGGAAAATTGGAAAAAAATAATGAAAATGTATTGGAGTTTTTTTTTTTCTTTTACTACACCCAATTAACATTTAATTTTATAATCTCAAAGTGCTCCTTTAATTAATCTTTCAACCAAGTTAGACCCTTTCCTCTATAGATTTCCTGAAGCTTCTAACCTAAATATTCAACTTCCTACGTTCCTTATAAATTTAGACAATAAATAGTAGGATACATTCCTATCTCTATTTCCCCCCTAAGGCTTAACATTACGTTGTCATGACTCCAACAACACCAGATGTCTATTTAATATGTTCCTCGGGTGTTTAGATTAGATACCCTTTCTCACACTGTCATTAGATGCTGAAAAGGAGACTGACAGGCTGGAGTGGGATAACATGAGGGTGGTATGAAAAGCTTTTGAGTTCATCTTGAAAGCTTTTACAGTTCTTGCCGCTGTCTGCATTTAATTCTGCTGGTTTCATTGGTGTTAGGACTTTGCTCATCTATATTTTGCACAGTTTTTGCTCATACTTGAGACAATTCAAAGTAGATAGATGATAAAAGTATATTACATTGTAAAGATGCATTAAAGGAACATTAAACACTTTGTGATGGTAATATAAAATGATAAATCATATATATATATATATATATATATATATATATATATATATATATATATATATACTTTCATTATTAATTTTGTCCCCTTTTCCGGTGATTCCATTCTGAAATTGTGAGCTTTTCAATTTCCTGTTAAAAATGTAAGTGCAGAACACTGTTATATTCCACACAGCCATTGGCTGCACACTCTAGTAACCAATTTATAACTATCTAATTGGCCACAGCAGAGACGGTAACCTAAGTTACAACATGGCAGCTCCCATTGTTTTATAGACACTAAAACTTTTCACTTAGTTTATCTATGTTTAAACAGCGAATGAAACTTTAAAAAAATACATCTACTAATCAGACTAATCTTTTCCTTGAATGCATCATTCTATCTAGCATTTATTTAGTGTTCATTGCCCCTTTAAAGGGACATAAAACCTCCAAAACTTTTTTCATGATTCAGATAAAACATACAACTTTAAACTTGCAATAATGGGAGCTAGCTGAATACATCAGATGAGTAAATGGCAAGAAGCATATATGTGCAGCCACCAATCAGCAGCTAGCTCCCATTGCTGCTTCTAAACCTACATAGATTTGCTTTTCAACAAATTATACCAAATGAACAAAGCAAATTAGATAATATAAGTAAAGTGTAAAGTTGTTTAAAACTGTGTGTTCTGTCTGAATCATGAAAGTTTAATTTTGATTTTACTGTCCCTTTAAAGGGAAATTAAACCCAAAAATGTTCTTTTATGATTTTAAGAAAGTTTGAAATGTACTGTACTTATATTATCGAACTTGCTTTGTTCTCATGGTATTCTTCTTAAAAAGATACCTGGGTAGGTGTCTGGAGCACTACATGTCAGGAGATAGTGTTGCCATCTAGTGCAATTGGATAACATTCTTAGAAAACTCCTCCAGACACGTGCACGCTCCTGAGCTTATGTCCTTGCTTTTAAATAAAACTTACCAAGTGAACAAAAAAAATTAACAGTAGAAGTAAATTAGAAAGTTGTTTAAAATGTTATGTTCTATCTGAATAATGGAAAGAAATCTGGGTTCCATGTACCTTTAAAGTAAATTTGTTATAAAGGAGCTTATTTTAAAACACAGTGCTTATTTTTAACGAATGTTTATTTTATAACTTACAATAACAAAAATAAATAACAGCACTGACAGTATTATATTCCCAAATGTGAGGCATAAGAACATTAGATATTTTCTTTTATGTGAAGTCACTTTGAAATGATAAATTATTATTAAAACATTTTTCTGCACATGAATTGAAGAGGCTTTGCATTTAAAGGGACATAGACGTAAAAATTCATCTTTCATGATTTAGATAGAGCATGGGAATTTAAGAGACTGTCCAATTTACCTCTATAACCAAATTTGCTTCATTCTCTTTGTATCCTTTCTTGAAAATTCAGCTACAGAGCATCACTGCACTACTTGGACCTATCTGCACACAACTGGTTAGCCAATCACAAATGTCATATGTACGGAGCAACCATTTACCATCTAGCTCCCAGTAGTGCATTGAAGCTTCTGTAACTACCTACTTATGCTTTTACAACAAAGGATACCAAGAGAAAAAAGCAAATTTGATAATATTAGTATGTTGGAAAGTCTCTTAAATTTGCATGCTCTGTTTGAACTGTGAAAATTTAAAGGGCCACTTAACCCAAAATCTTTCTTTCATGATTCAGATAGAGAATAGAAATTTAAACAACATTACAATTTACTTCTATTATTTATTTTGCTTCATTTTTTAGATATCCTTAGTTGAAGAAAAAGCAATGTACATGGTGAGCCAATCACACAAGGCTTCTATGTGCAGCAACCAATCAGCAGCTACTGAGCATATCTTGACATGCTTTTCATCAAAGAATATCAAGAGAATAAAACAAATTAGAAGTAAATTAGAAAGATGTTTAAAATTGCATTCTCTTTCTAAATCATAAAAGAAAAAAATGTGGATCTCATGTCCCTTTAAGTTTTACTTTCATTCCTCTTTACATTGCCAGTGTTCGGACATGTAGGGGTCGATCATAATCCTGTAGAGAAGCTTATCAAATGATTTATCTACAAAAAATCCCCATGGACTTTAATGGCGAAGTTCGTAGAAAAATCATTAGATAAACATTTCTAGGATTGTGATTGACCCCTAAGTGATTTATGAAAATCACTTATATTTCTTTCATAAAGGTGGTGAGAGTTCACGAGTCATTACTCCTGGGAATTCCACTCCTGGCCACTAGGAGGAGGCAAATATTCCTAAAACTCCAAGAGCATTTAAACCCTCCCACTTCACTGGTAAATCAGTCATATCTTTGCCTCAACAGGAGGAAGGTGAAAAATTGAGGTTCCCTAGATTCTGAGTTGAAAGCGATCCTCAGATCGATTTGAAGACCTTTTTCCCCCTCAGAGAGCTGCTGTTTGGGACAGAGGGGAGATAGGAGTATTGGGTAGTGACATAATAACTCCAATTGACAGGCCCTTCCACAGGTGTCCAGGGCACCAGTCCCTTAGCCTCCTCCTGTTGGTTCATTAATATACTTTACACTTGGATCCTCTGCTGTCACGTGTACAGCACTGGATGGGCTATTTACTGGGAGCAGTTTTCCTCTGCAGCTGGTAAGCACTATAGAGTGGGTGCTTCTCAAGTATGTGGACATTTTCCTTGCACTGACGTAGCTGACAGGCTATTAGCAGGTACATTCAGCATAGACTACATTATATCCAGGGGGCATCTTGTTACACAGACTTTTACTTTAAGTATAGTTTTTGAGCAAAAAAGGGAAACTTTTAATTTTTTTGTATGCACTTTTAGTGCATGCCATGTCTTGGTTAGCGTACATCAGCCCCTTAGTTTTTATTTTGGCTGCTTATATACGTTAGGGTGCGTTGGTTTATTAACGTGTGTCGGTCCTTTATTATTTGGGCTCTTATGTGTTAGGGCGCGTTGGCCTCTCAGATCTGGATGCTCCTGTTTGTTAGCAGGCGTCGACTCCTTCTGAGTGTTTATGTGCGTTTGCATGTGTCACTTTTTGGCACAGTTTTTGTTTAGCACATGCTGGCTCTACTTCCTCCTCCCATGTCCGGTTAGAACATAGCCTTTTTTATGTTGGCATAAGAATTTTTATTTTCTGCCTCACTAGTTCAGTTGCATTCTTGTGCTGCGTAGCGCGCTTCAGTGTTTGTTTGGCTAAATTTGTTTGTTTTTTTTCTGGGGGAATTAAAATTTGCTTAACTTCAAGAGCCCCGGGGTTTTGATTTCTTTCATGTAATTGGCAAGAGTCCATGAGCTAGTGATGTATGGGATATACATTCCTACCAGGAGGGGCAAAGTTTCCCAAACCTTAAAATGCCTATAAATACACCCCCCCACCACACCCACAATTCAGTTTTACAAACTTTGCCTCCTATGGAGGTGGTGAAGTAAGTTTGTGCTAGATTTCTACGTTGATATGCGCTTCTCAGCATGCTGAAGCCCGGTTCCTCTCAGAGTGCAGTGAATGACAGAGGGATGTGAAGGGAGTATTACCTATTGAATGCAATGGTCATCCTAACGGGGATCTATTTCATAGGTTCTCTGTTATCGGTCGTAGAGATTCATCTCCTACCTCCCTTTTCAGATCGACGATATACTCTTATATACCATTACCTCTGCTGATTCTTGTTTCAGTACTGGTTTGGCTATCTGCTTTATGTAGATGAGTGTCTTTTGGTAAGTATGTTTTCCTTTATTAAGACACTCTCAGCTATGGGTTGGCACTTTATATGTAAAGTTCTAAATATAATGTTTGTACTTATATTTGCCATGATTCAGGTTTATCAGTATATTTCCTTTTTGCAGACTGTCATTTTCATTTTGGGAAATGCACATAAAAAAAAAAAAAAAATTCTTACCTGAAATTTTCAAATTAACTTTCTTTTCTAAATTGCAGGCTGTTAGGCTTGCGGGTGCGCAAAATGCTATAATTTATTGCGTCATTCTTGGCGCAAGACTTTTTTGGCGCGAGAATTATGTTTGTTGACGTATTTTCGTCATTTCCAGCATCTTAGTTGGCGCCGAGAATTTTCACATAGTTGCGTAATCTTTGACGCTCATGTTTGTTGCAGACGTTTTTGGCGGCAAAAATATTTTGTCAGTTGTGGGCGTCATACTTGGCGCCAGACTTTTTGACATTATTTTATTTTTGCTTCTGGTTTCCAGAGGCTTATTTTGTTTTGCATTTCTTTCCCATTCCTGAAACTGTCACATAAGGAAATTGATATTTTGCTTTTTATGTTGTTTTTTCTCTTACATTTGCAAAATATCTCAAAACTGTTCCTGTATCAGAAAACACTGTTGGATTCCTGCTGACTGATATCAGTCCTACCAAAGCTAAGTTCATTTATTTTAATGTTATGAATTTTTATCTTTAGCTATGGTTTGTAATTAGTTTTCATGATAAACTTTTACATGCAGAGAAAATGTCCATCAGTATTAATGCATTGTCTGTTGCTATTCTTTTAACATCTAATGTACTAGATATACCTGGGAATTGATAAGAATATTTTTCTGATTCTATTCAGAATGCTTTGTCTGCCATCCCGCCTTCTAATAAATTGTAAAGGTCTTTTTAAACTTCTCATTTTAGTTGATGAATTTTCAAATGACCGACAACATACTGAATTATCCTTCTCTGATGAGGATTTATCTGTTTCAGAATATCCTTCATCAGATATTGACACTAACAAAACATAATTTATGAAAGAACTTACCTGATAAATTCATTTCTTTCATATTAGCAAGAGTCCATGAGCTAGTGACGTATGGGATATACATTCCTACCAGGAGGGGCAAAGTTTCCCAAACCTTAAAATGCCTATAAATACACCCCTCACCACACCCACAATTCAGTTTAACGATTAGCCAAGAAGTGGGGTGATAAGAAAAAAGTGCGAAAGCATATAAAATAAGGAATTGGAATAATTGTGCTTTATACAAAAAAATCAAAACCACCACAAAAAAGGGCGGGCCTCATGGACTCTTGCTAATATGAAAGAAATGAATTTATCAGGTAAGTTCTTACATAAATTATGTTTTCTTTCATGTAATTAGCAAGAGTCCATGAGCTAGTGACGTATGGGATAATGATTACCCAAGATGTGGATCTTTCCACGCAAGAGTCACTAGAGAGGGAGGGATAAAATAAAGACAGCCAATTCCTGCTGAAAATAATCCACACCCAGAATAAAATTTTAATGAAAAAACATAAGCAGAAGATTCAAACTGAAAACACTGCCTGAAGTACGTTTCTACCAAAAACTGCTTCAAAAGAAGAAAACACAACAAAATGGTAGAATTTAGTAAAATTATGCAAAGAGGACCAAGTTGCTGCTTTGCAAATCTGATCAACCGAAGCTTCATTCCTAAACGCCCAGGAAGTAGAAACTGACCTAGTAGAATGAGCTGTAATCCTTTGAGGCGGAGTGTTACCCGACTCAACATAGGCATGATGAAATAAAGATTTCAACCAAGATGCCAAAGAAATGGCAGAAGCTTTCTGGCCTTTTCTAGAACCGGAAAAGATGACAAATAGACTAGAAGTCTTTCGGAAAGACTTAGTAGCTTCAACATAATATTACAAAGCTCTAACAGCATCCAAAGAATGCAATGATTTCTCCTTAGAATTCATAGGATCAGGACATAATGAAGGAACCACAATTTCTCTACTAATGTTGTTAGAATTCACAACCTTAGGTAAAAAATTCAAAAGAAGTTCGCAGCACCGCCTTATCCTGATGCAAAATCAGAAAAGGAGACTCACAAAAAAGAGTAGATAATTCAGAGACTCTTCTGGCAGAAGAGATGGCCAAAAGAAACAAAACTTTCCAAGAAAGTAATATAATGACCAAAGAATGCATGGGTTCAAAAGGAGGAGCTTGAAGAGCCCCCAGAACCAAATTCAAACTCCAAGGAGGAGAAATTGACTTAATGACAGGTTTTATACGAACCAAAGGTTGTACAAAACAATAAATATCAGGAAGATTAGCAAACCTTCTGTGAAAAAGAACAGAAAGAGCAGAGATTTGTCTTTCAAGGAACTTGCGGACAAACCTTTATCTAAACCATCCTGAAGAAACTGTAAAATTCTCGGTATTCAAAAAGAATGCCAAGAAAAAAGATGAGAAAGACACTAAGAAATATAAGTCTTCCAGACTCTATAATATATCTCTCGAGATACAGATTTACGAGCCTGTCACATAGTATCAATCACAGAGTCAGAGAAACCTCTTTGACCAAGAATCAAGCGTTCAAACTCCATACCTTAAAATTAAGGTTTTGAGACAGAAAGACTGGTCTTAACGGAAGAGTCCACGGTTGGCAAGAGGCCATCCGGACAAGATCCGCATACCAAAACCTGTGAGGCCATGCTGGAACTACCAGCAGAACAAACAAGCATTCCTTTAGAATATTGGAGAATACCCTTGGAAGAAGAACTAGAGGCGGAAAGATATAGGCAGGATGACACTTGTAAGGAAGAAATAATGCATCCACTGCCTCCGCCCGAGGATCCCGGGATCCGGACAGATACCAGGGAAGTTTCTTGTTTAGATGAGAAGCCATCAGATCTATTTCTGGGAGTTCCCACATTTGAACAATCTGAGGAAATACCTCTGGGTGAAGAGACCATTCGCCCAGGTGCAACGTTTGGCGACTGAGATAATCCGCTTTCCAATTGTCCATACCTGGGATATGAACCGCAGAGATTAGACAGGAGCTGGATTCCGCCCAAACCAAAATTCGAGATACTTCTTTCATAACCAGAGGACTGTGAGTCCCTCCTTGATGATTGATGTATGCCACAGTTGTGACATTGTCTATCTGAAAACAAATGAACAACTCTCTCTTCAGAAGAGGCCAAGACTGAAAAGCTCTGAAAATTGCACGGAGTTCCAAAATACTGATCGGAAATCTCACCTCCTGAGATTCCCAAACCCCTTGTGCCGTCAGATACCCCCACACAGCTCCCCAACCTATAAGACTTGCATCTGTTGAGATTATAGTCCAGGTCGGAAGAACAAGAAGCCCCCTGAACTAAACGATGGTGATCTGTCCACCATGTCAGAGAGTGTCGTATAATCGGTTTAAAGATATTAATTGAGATATCTTTGAGTAATCCCTGCACCATTGGTTCAGCATACAGAGCTGAAGAGGTCGCATGTGAAAACGAGCAAAGGAGATCGCATCTGATGCGGCAGTCCTAAGACCTAAAATTTCCATGCATAAGGCTACCAAAGGGAATGATTGTGACTGAAGGTTTTGACAAGCTGATATCAATGTTAAACTTCTCTTGTCTGACAAGGACAGAGTCATAGACACTGAATCTATCTAGAAACCTAAAAAGGTTACCCTTGTCTGAGGAATCAATGAACTGATTAGTAAATTGAACCTCCAACCATGAACTTGAAGAAACAACACAAGTCGATACGTATGAGATTCTTCGAAAATGAGAAGACTGAGCAAATACCAAGATATCGTCCAAATAAGGAAATACCAAAACCCTGTTCTCTGATTACAGAAAGAAGGGCACCGAGAACCTTTGAAAAAAATTCTTGGAACTGAGGCTAGGCCAAACGGTAGAGCCAAAAAAACTGGTAATGCTTGTCTAAAAAGAGAATCTCAGACACTAAAAGTGATCTGGATGAATCGGAATATGCAGATACACATCCTGTAAATCTATTGTAGACATATAATGCCCTTGCTAAACAAGAAACAGGATAGTCCTACAGTAACCATCTTGAATGTTGGTATCCTTACATAACGATTCAATATTGATAGATCCGGAACTGGTCTGAAGGAATTGACCTTCTTGGTACAATGAGGAGATAAAATAAAACCCCAGCCCCTGTTCCAGAACTGGAACTGGCATAATTACTCCAACCAACTCTAGATCTGAAACACATTTCAGAAATGCTGAGCCTTTGCTGTGTTAACTGGGACACGGGAAAGAAAAAAAAAAAAAAAAAAAATCTCTTAGCAGGAGGCCTTAACTGAAGCCAATTCTGTACCTTTCTGAAACAATGTTCTGAAACCAGAGATTGAGAACGGAATTGATCCAAATTTCTTTGAAGAAAACGTAATCTGCCCCATACCAGCTGAGCTGGAATAAGGGCCGCACCTTCATGGGTACTTAGGAGCTGGCTATAGATTTCTATAAGGCTTGGATATATTCCAAACTGGAAATAGTTTCCAAACTGATACCGCTCCTGAGGATGAAGGATCAGGCTTTTGTTCCTTGTTGTGAGGAAAGGAACAAAAAAGATTATTAGACCTAAATTTACCTTAGATTTTTTATCCTTTGGTAAAAAAGTTCCCTTCCTTCCAGAAACAATTGAAATAAAAATGTAATACCCTGGAAAGAAAGGGAAAGCAAAGTTGACTTAGAAGACATATCAGCAATCCAAGTTTAATCCATAAAGCTTTTCTAGCTAAAATAGCTAGAGACATATACCTGACATCAACTCTAATGATATCAAAAGATGGTATCACCAATAAAATTATTAGCATGTTATAGAATAATAATAATGCTATAAAATTATGATCTGTTACTTGTTGCGCTAAAGCTTCTAACCAAAAAGTTGAAGCTGCAGCAACATCCGCTAAAAATATAGCAGGTCTAAGAAGATTACCTGAACATAAGTAAGCTTTTCTTAGAAAGGATTCAATTTCCCTTAAATAAAGTACTATCTGCCGTAGGAATAGTAGTACATTTAGCAGGAGTAGAGACAGCCCCATAACCTTAGGGATTTTGTCCCAAAAAAACTCTAATCTGTCAGATGGCACAGGATATAATTGCTTAAACGTTTAGAAGGAGTAAAAGAATTACCCAAATTATTCCATTCCCTGGAAATTACTTCAGAAATAGCATCAGGGAGATTAAACACTTCTGGAATAACTACAGGAGATTTAAAAACCTTATTTAAACGTTTAGATTTAGTATCAAGAGGACCAGAATCCTCTATTTCTAATGCAATTAATACTTCTTTAAATAAAGAACGAATAAATTCCATCTTGAACAAATACAAAGATTTATCAGTATCAGAATGATGATGTTCATTTAAAAATTCATCTGAAAAAAGAGAAGTTTTAAAAAACTTTTATGTAAACTAGAAGGAGAAATAACAGACATAGCCTTCTTAATGGATTTAAAAAAAAAAAAAAAATCTCTTATGTTTATCGGGAACACTCTGAAAATTAGATGTTGACGGAACAGCAACAGGTAATGTAACAGTACTAAAGGAAATTTTATCTGCATTAATAAGTTTGTCATGACATGCAATACAAACAACAGCTGGAGAAACAGATACCAAAAATTATAGCAGATACACTTAGCTTGGTAGCTCCAGCACTAGACAGCGATTTTCCTGTAGTATCTTCTGACTCAGATGCAACGTGAGACATCTTGCAATATGTAAGACAAAAAAACAACATATAAAGCAAAATTGATCAAATTCCTTAAATGACAGTTTCAGGAATGGGAAAAAATGCCAAAGAACAAGCTTCTAGCAACCAGAAGCAATGAAAAAATGAGACTAAAATAATGTGGAGACAAAAGCGACGCCCATATTTTTTAGCGCCAAATCAGACGCCCACATTATTTGGCGCCTAAAATGCTTTTGGCGCCAAAAAATGACGCCACATCCGGAACGCCGACATTTTTGGCGCAAAATAACGTCAAAAAATGACGCAACTTCCGGCGACACGTATGACGCCGGAAACGGAAAAGAATTTTTGCGCCAAAAAAGTCCGCGCCAAGAATGACGCAATAAAATGAAGCATTTTCAGCCCCCGCGAGCCTAACAGCCCACAGGGAAAAAAGAGTCAAATTTTTGAAGGTAAGAAAAAATGATTAATTCAAATGCATTATCCCAAATATGAAACTGACTGTCTGAAAAATAAGGAAAGTTGAACATTCTGAGTCAAGGCAAATAAATGTTTGAATACATATATTTAGAACTTTATAAACAAAGTGCCCAACCATAGCTTAGAGTGTCACAGAAAATAAGATTTACTTACCCCAGGACACTCATCTACATGTTTGTAGAAAGCCAAACCAGTACTGAAACGAGAATCAGCAGAGGTAATGGTATATATAAGAGTATATCGTCGATCTGAAAAGGGAGGTAAGAGCTGAATCTCTACGACCGATAACAGAGAACCTATGAAATAGACCCCGTAGAAGGAGATCACTGCATTCAAATAGGCAATACTCTCCTCACATCCCTCTGACATTCACTGCACGCTGAGAGGAAAACCGGGCTCCAACTTGCTGCGGAGCGCATATCAACGTAGAATCTAGCACAAACTTACTTCACCACCTCCATCGGAGGCAAAGTTTGTAAAACTGAATTGTGGGTGTGGTGAGGGGTGTATTTATAGGCATTTTAAGGTTTGGGAAACTTTGCCCCTCCTGGTAGGAATGTATATCCCATACGTCACTAGCTCATGGACTCTTGCTAATTACATGAAAGAAATCTACTTTTTTTAATGGAGTACATTCGTTCTTTGTTGAAAAAGTGTTGATTTTATTGGATATTAAGGAGTCTAGTTCTTTTTAAGGCTAGCTATCATTTAATTCTGTTTATTAACCTCCTTTGGTTACTTCAGAGGTTTTTTTTCCAGTTCCTAATTCTAGGGAATGGAATGGGCCTGGTACTTCTTTTTTTTTTTTTTTTTAAAAAAAAAAGGAAAAGTTGTATCCTTTGCCAGCAGTTTGGAGTTTTGGGAAAAGATCCCCAAAGTTAATGGGGCTATCTCTACTCTTGCTAAATGTACTACTATTCCTATGGAAAATAGTATTTATTTTAAAACATCCTTCAGATGGGAAACTTGTATCTTGTCTAAGGAAAACTAATTTATTTTCAGGTCCTTTTCTTAGGCCTGCAATTTCTTTGGCTGATGTTGCAGCTGTTTCACCTTTTTTATTTGGAAACTTTTGTGCAACAAGTATTGGATTATGATTTGTTTTGCATTTGTTAACTTGATTCAACATGCTAATAATTTCATTTGTGATGCAATTTTTTGATAGTATCAAAATTGAGGTTAAATCTATGTCTTTAGCTATTTTAGCTAGAGGAACTTTGTGGCCTAAATCTTGGAATGCTGATTTGATTTCTAAATCCAGATTTCTATTTTCTTTCCAAGGTAATAAATTATTTGGTTCACAGTTGGTTTCAATACTTTCAACTGTTACTGTGGGGAAGGGAGTTTTTTTGCCTCAAGATTAAGTTCTAAGGGTAATTCTTAAGCTTTATTTTCATTTTTTGTTCTTAATAAGGAACAGAAACCTAATTCTTCCCCAAGTAATATGTTTCTAATTGGAAGCTTTCTTCAAAATGGAATGAATTCAAGCCATTTAAGAGATCAAGGCCAGCCCCCAAATTTGCATGAAGGTGCGGCACTTATTCCAGCTTAGCTGGTAGGGGACAGGTTAAGTTTTTTTCTAAAGTTGTTTGGTTCAATTCGGTCCAAACTCCTTAGATTGGGTACAGAATAGGATTCAGAGTAAGACCGCCTGTGAGAAGTCTTTTTTTTCTCTCACATATTCCAGCAATCCCAGTAAAGACGCAGACTTTCCTGAAGTGTGTTTCAGACCTGGAGTTATCTTGGGTATTCATACCAGTTCCGTTTCAGGAACGGGGTCTGGGGTTTTATTCAGAACTATTTATTGTCTCAAAGAAAGAAAATCTTTTTTTAAATTGTCATGTAAGAGAGTACAATCTTTCAGAATGGTGATTTTAAGGTCTATTCTGCCTTTTGCTCAGCAAGGGCATTATTTGCTCACAATAGACTTACAGGATGCATATCTTCATATTCTGTTTCATTCAGATTATTTTCATTTTCTGAAATTCTCTTTTTTTGGACAAGCATTACCAATTTGTTGCTCTTCCTTTCTGGCCTAGCGACAGCTCTAGGAATCTTTTCAAAGGTTCTCGATGTTTCCTTATTCTTATCTTGGTACTTGCTCAGTCTTTTTGTTCTGCAGAATCTCATATGATTCAACTTCTGTTGTTTCTTCAAAGACATGGTTGCAGGTTCTTTTTACCAAAAAGTTCCTTGATTCCTCAGACAAGGGTCACCTTTTTTAGGTTTCCAGATAGATTGTGTCAATGTCTTTGTTTCTAACAGACAAGAGACAATTTATATTGGGTTCAGTTTGTCAGAACCTTCAGTCTCTATTATTTCCTTCAGTAGCTATATGCATGGAAGTATTAGGTCTCATGACTGCAGTATTGGACTCGATTCCCTTTGCTCGTTTTTTATATGAGATGTGGGGGCTTCCAGAAATAGATCTGATGGCATCTCATCTAAACAAGAAACTTCTCAGGTACCTATGCTGGTCCAGGGACCTTCATGTGGAAGCAGTGGATGCATTGACACTTCCTTGGAGTTATCAACCTGCCTATATTTTTCCGCCTCTAGTTCTTCTTCCAAGAGTGATTTTCAAAATCATCATGGAGCAATCGTTTGTGCTGCTGGTGGCTTCTGCATGGCTGCACAGGTTTTGAAATGTGGATCTTGTTCGGATGTCCAGTTGCCAACCTTGGCCACTTTCATTAAGGCCAGACCTTATATCTCAAGGTTCGTTTTTCCATCAGGATTTCAATTCATTAAAATTGATGGTATGGAAATTGAACGCTTAGTGCTTAGTCATAGAGGTTTCTCTGACTCAGAGTTTAATATTATGTTGCAGGCTCGTAAATCTGTGTCTAGAAAGATTTATTATCAAGTTTGGAAGACTTACATCTCATGATATTCTTCTCATAAATTCTCTTGGCATTCTTTTTAGAATTCCTAGAATTTTTTTAGTTTCTTCAGGATGGTTTAGATAAGGGTTTGTTTGCAAGTTCTTTGTAAGGACAAATCTCTGCTCTTTCTGTTCTGTTCCACAGAAAAATTGCTAAACTTCCTGATATTCATTGTTTTTGTACAGGCTTGTACAAGTATTGTTCTTTTTGGCCATCTCTTCTGCTAGAAGAGTTTCTGAATTATCTGCTCTTTCTTATGAGTCTCCTTTTCTGATTTTTCATCAGGATAAGGCGGTTTTGCGGACTTCGTTTAAATTTTTACCTAAAGTTGTGAACTTCAACAACATTAGTAGAGAATTTGTTGTCCCTTCTTTGTGTCCTAATCCTAAGAATTCTCTGGAGAGATCTTTACATTCTTTGAATGTGGTAAGAGCTTTGAAATATGTTGAAGCTACTCAGATTTCAGGAAGACTTCTAGTCTATTTGTTATCTTTTCTGGTTCTAGGAAAGGTCAGAAAGCTTCTGCCATTTCTTTGGCATCTTGGTTAAAGCTTTTGTTTAATCATGCTTATTTGGAGTCGGGTAAATCCCCGCCTCAGAGGATTACGGCTCATTCTACTAGGCCAGTTTTCTACTTCCTGGGCTTTTAAGAATGAAGCGTCTGTTGATCAGATTTGCAAAGCAGCAATTTGGTCTTCTTTGCATACTTTTACTAAATTCTACCATTTTATGTTTTCTCTTATTCAGAAGCAGTTTTTGGTAGAAAAATATTTCAGGCAGCTGTTTCAGTTTGATTCCTCTGCTTATATTTCCAGTTTTTTTCATTATAAAGATTGAAACTTTTGATTTGGGTTGTGGATTAATTTTTCAGCGGAATTGGCTGTCTTTATTTTTATCCCTCCCTCTCTAGTGACTCTTGCGTGGAGTTCCATATCTTGGGTATTTGCTATCCCATACGTCACTAGCTCATGGACTCTTGCCAATTACATGAAAGAAAACATAATTTATGTAAGAATTTACCTGATAAATTAATTTCTTTCATATTGGCAAGAGTCCATGAGACCCACCCTTTTTATGGTGGTTATGATTTTTTTGAATAAAACACAATTATTCCAATTCCTTGTTGATGCTTTCACTTTCTTGGCTATTCGTTAAACTGAATTGTGGGTGTGGTGGGGGGTGTATTTATAGGCATTTTAAGGTTTGGGAAACTTTGCCCCTCCTGGTAGGAATGTATATCCCATACGTCACTAGCTTATGGACTCTTGCCAATATGAAAGAAATGAATTTATCAGGTAAATTCTTACATAAATTATGTTTTTATGTACATTTTCATGCTAGAGGGTCTTTACTACAGTTTGTATTTTGCTAATTTATCTCAGATTTTTCTGTTTAAATCCCAGACTGTGTATTCTGTATTGTGTTTCCCACATTTAGTATCTATTGTGGTATTATTTTGTCTGTTTTTCCTGCATTATGGAACATACTGGAACTGTCCTCACTTTATTAAACTTAGATATTTTAGAGGATAGATCTGGTGAAACCCAAGTAACTAATTTTAAGTCTGTTTTTGCAAGCTTATTCCTATAACTCCCTCAGCTCAGTTCTGCAATTCTTGTTTGAATCATCTTATGCCTTCTATTCAGTCCAATGCTGCCCTTGTCTCTAAAGGAATCTGCAATCTCTCTGTTTGTTCTACATAGGGGAGTTCTTCAGGTTTTGCTCCAGGATTTATGGATTGTTGTGCACTCAGCTATTTTCTTCAAGTAAGTGCAAAAGGTCAGTTTCTGACAATTTTCCTTCTAGCATTTCTGATTTAAGTAAGATCACATCTGCTAAGCAGTTACTTAATGTTTTAGAGTAGTCTTCTGAGGGTGAAATAATTTCAAATGATCAGGAGTTAGTTTCTGATCAAGACACAGAGTTCTCCTCTTTTATGTTTAAACTTGAACATCTTTGTTATCTTTTGAAAGAGGTTTTATGTACTTTAGATGTCCAAGATCCTAAAGTTCCTGAGGAAAAATCTGCTAAACAACTGGATTTGATTTTTAAACCTGATGCTAAATCTCCAGAGGTTTTTACGGTTCCTGAAACTATTTCTGAAATAATATCTAAAGTGTGGTCCAACCCTGTTATTCCTTTCAATCCAGCTTTAAATTTTAAAAGGATATTTCCTTTATCTGCTTCTATTATAGATCTTTGGGAAACTATTCCAAAGGTAGATGATGCTATTTCTACTTTGGCTAAATGCCAGGGTAGTACTTCTTTCAAGGACCACATGGATTGGAAATTGGAGTCCTTTCATAGAAGGGCTTTTCAACAAGCAGGTTTTCTTTTCAGGCCAGAGATTAGCATTGCTTATGTTGCAGCAGCTTTTAGTCTTTGGTGTGACAGCTTATTTAAGCAGTTTTCAGATGTTTCTGTAGAAGATTTTTTGCATCGCTTGAAACTTCTAAGGTCAGCTAACATTTTCATTTAATAAAGATTAACGCCAAAAAGTGTGCAATGTCGCCCCCCTGCACACTTGCGGCCAATCACCCGCTAGCAGGGGTGTCAGTCATCCTAATCGTATCGTATCGTATCGGGATGATTGCAGTCTGCCACCTAAAATGTGGCAGAGAAGTTAAGGAGCAGCAGCCTTACGACCTCTGCTTCTTAACTTCCGTTTCTGGGGGACCAGAAACGATTGGGGTCGGAAGCAGCATCCGCTGCTTGTTAAATCGACCCCATAGACTCAACCGCTATCAGACTTTCTTTGACAGATCAAAGGAGATTAAAGTTAAAGACAGCTTGTTCTAGTCTTCTTTCAGTTCCATTTCCTAAGGTAGCTGTTTTTGTTAGGTCTGATGATAGCAGTTCTGATGCTTTTCCATTTGCTTGGTTTCACATAAGACCTCTTCAGCTTGTATGCTTTGTCAATGGTGCAAGGATTACTCTCTGCTCTACCAGAAAATCCTTTTGGTTCCCAGGGCAAGACAATTTATTCCATGGTGGATAAATCACCAGTCTATTTCTCTGAGGGAATTTTGTTCATCCAACCTGGACTGTTTTTACAAGAGACGCAAATCTTTCAGGTTAGAGTGCAGTTTGAGGGCTCAGGAGAGCACAAGGAGTTTGGTCTTCTTAGAAGGTGACGTTACCAAAAAACACTCTTCAGGGCCCTTTTCTGCATTTTCAATCAGACAATGTCACAGCAGTGGCTTGTATCAATCATCAAGGAGAAATTTGCAGTTCCTTTTCGATGAGGGAAGTCTCCAGAATGTTATCTTTGGCAGAGCACAATCTCTGCAATTCATATTCCAAGTATAAGCAATTTGGAGGCAGATTTTCTCAGTCGCCAATCTCTTCATCCCGGGGCATTGTCTCTTCATCTGGAGGTTTTCAATCAGATTGTAGAATGGTGGGGTCTCCCATAGATAGACACGATAGCTTCTCCAGGGATCCTCAGGCAGAGTTTGTGGATGCTCTTGTAGCTCCTTGGTTGTTTTGTCTTGCCAACATCATTTCACCAATTGTTCTGTTTCCAAAAGTTATAGATTGGATAAAGCAGAAGCTGTTATCAATAATTCTGATTGCTCTAGCTTCGCCTTGCAGATCTTGGTTTGTGGATCTGGTTCATATGTCCATTTGTCCACTGTGGTCTATTCCTCTGCACCACAACCTACTATCTCATGGTCCCTTTTTCCATCAGGATCTCAAGTCTCTCAACTTGATGGCTTGTACATTGAAACCTAGTTTTAAAACAGATAATTATTTTCTGATTCTGTCATTAAAACTTAAATTCAGGTCCATAAACCCATGAAAAAAAAAATATTACAAGGTTTGGGATATTTTTCTTTCATGTTGCGAGAAACAGGGTTTTAGCTGGCATTTGTTTAGCATTCCTAGAATTCTTCAATTTCTTCAGGATGGTTTTGATAATGGTCTATCCACTAGTTCTTTAGTTGAAATACTTTTTATTGATATTCTAAAAACAAGGTCACATTACATACAGCACGTGTCAATGAGAGACAAATGATTTTACATTTGGCATTCCCAACCTTGGAATAGACTATTCAGCTTCTGAATGGTTAGAGGAAAAAGCATAATATAGTTAATCTCTGGAATTGATTCCTTATATACCATCTTAGAGTCCTTTTATTGAGCCAGAGAGATCCTGTAGTTTGTTGACGTACATATACAAGTCCCTCTCCCCTTCCTCTGTTGGTGTTGGGGTATAATTTTTTTTGAGATTATGGTTGTCTCCAAACCTTGTCGAATATCTTTTTATACTTAGCTCTCTTGTGAACTTAATAATATTGTTAATCTTCTTATTGTTCTCATCTTTTTTTTTTTTTTTTTATAAAAAAAACATAAAACAAACCATTGTCGACTCCAAGGGGGGGCATTGGGGGGCAATGCCCACCCAAATGGAATGCTCTGCCCCCTCACAAAATATTGATATGATCATACGCTTTAAAAATAATAAATAAAATAATGAATTGTTATGTAATGCTGCATGCTGGGGGCAGAGTTAGCTGCCGAACTGTGAGGTTGCATCACACATCTGCAAGGAGCTCCGTGTCTTAACCTCTTATTTGGAATTGGAAGTTAGAGACTTTTTGGACTTGTCTTTAACCCTATTAATTTTACCTATTGTGAGTTACTCATCTTCTTAAACAATAGACCATGATAAGAATATGATTGTGTCATATAATAAAAAAGTCTATAAATGGCTACCAGCTTCTATCGACGCCTCAAAAGTGCACTGCGATCTTAGGCCGGGCCTAAGATCGCAGTACACTTTTGAGGCGTCAATAGAAGCCGGTAGCCATTTATAGACTTATATTTATATGATACAATCATATTCTTATAGGTTCACAGTACATAGGTTGTATTTAGTAGCCTGATATCCGTTAGTTATTGCGAAATAGGTATAGCTAAATCTAATCTACAAAATTATCAGTACCTGAAAACCTAGTATCCTCACTGCTATTGCAAACAAAGGGGTTAATTGCATTGGGGGGTTTGGGGTGCATGGCTGTTTAGGGGACATGATTGAGATTTGAGAAAGATTTTAAGGGTTTTGGATCATGGTGATTAAGGGGTGAATTGTTTTTAAAGAGATATTGCACTGGGGGTCTCAAGTTTAATGGCTCTGTTTTAGTGCACTGCATAGGATTTAGACTTCATTCTTTTACCTAGTGATTTAGCACATATTCTCCAAGTGTTAATAGTGGGGGATAAGCCAGCCAGAAGCTATACTTTCCTGCAGAATATGTATATCTGCTCTTAGTTTGACTCTCATACATGCTTTGTAAATGCGTGCCCCCTCGTGAAAAAAAAATGCCCCCATTTCATTCGTTCTGGAGCCAGCCGACCCGGTAACAAACTACTTAACTAATAAACCGATTCATAACAGTGTTGTGGTCTTTTAAAAGGTTGATGAAACTGAAAGCTAATTGAACATATTTTGTTCCAGCTGGACAAGAGGGCAGTATATTAACGTCTACCTGGTGAACTTGTAAGTGAACTGGACTTGAGGTAGCTCTATTGCTGTATATTACTAATCCGTTCCCTGTTCAATTCCTGTCCTTATCCTTTCTGTCTCCTCACTAAAGTCTGTATCCCCATATCCCTTCATGATCCAATAGAACCAAATCTTGGTAAAGTTGTCCCTAGTACCTTGTGGAGGCTATTTCTGACAGTGTAAATTTGGTGTATTTTATCTAAAACCTCCTTCCATGTTGGGGCCCCTACTTTCCAGTGTCTGGCAATGCAGATTCTAGTAGCTGTACAGAGGGTTTCAATGAACTTATTGGTTGCTGAGTTGTAGGGCTTGAGGTGTCGGTTCCGGAGAGCCTGAGATACTGTCAAAGAGAGAGATTCCTGTAGTGTCCTACTCAATAGCTTCTGTAGTTTGTCCCATATAGTTTTATTACTAGGGCACTAGTTCTTTAAAAGGTCAGATCTCTGCTCTTTCGGTATTAGTGATTAAACCAATTTCTCCTCCTTAGAACCTTAATTTGTTTTTAAGAGTTTTGCAAGTTTCTGCTTTTGAACCTTTTTTTCTTTTATGCAGGAATATTTCCAAAGTGAAAAGTCTTTAATGGAAACAGTCCCACAAATACAAATAGTTCAATGTTCCTCAAAAGGAAGAGAAAGAAACACATCATAGCGTAATACTGTGTAAATATTCACTCCCTAGAATGGAAGGCAGACCCAGTATACTCACATTAGTTAGAGCTTCAACAGCTCAATATAATTAGCTTTATAGTGCAGACCCCAGGCAGACTGGATACAGACAATGATAAATGCTTATAGCAAATGTACAATTTATAAAAAAACAAAAGCCAAAGTTCTTGTAGATCACTAAGGGTAATAGGCACAAACATACAAGGATACTACACCGAATCTGTAGTCTTTCTGTGCCGGACAAGTACCTCTCCTTGTGACCAATTTGAACAATGCTTTAATGACAAATAATAATAATATTGCTCTTCTTTTATGTATCTACTAGAACTTTTTGAAGTTATTATAATTTTAATCAGAATCACATTCAAACAAATTTAATTGTTGTTCCTCCACCCCTCAATGACTTCCTTCAGCAGTGCAGTGATGTATATAGAGCACAGCCACTATGTGCAGAGCGTCGCACTTTTCTTACAAGATTAGCTGAATGAGTACCTTTTGGCATGCTAATACGCATGCGTGTAATGATCTACATACAATATAGGGAGCCATATGGCTACGCTCATGATTGGCTGGTAAAGAAGGTTGTCAGGAAAAAATAATAATACAGGTGGCCCTCGTTTTACAACGGTTCAATTTACACTGTTTCAGAATAACAACCTTTTTTTCCAGTCATGTGACTGCTATTGAAAAGCATTGATAAGCAGTGCATTTATTAAAATAGCCAGTAGGTGGAGCTGTCCGCTTGTGTTGCAGCAAAGCCAAGCAAGCTGAAATTAATCAGTTTAACCAGACCTGAGCTATTGAGCAGATTTAAAAGGAACAAGATCTTCCTGTCTATAAATCAGTCCAGATTGGAATGCATAGAAAGAACTTTTTGCAGAAAAATGCAAGTGAAGTCTGTGTTGTGTGATTATTTTATTAGGTTTATAATGCCGTTTAGCAAATGTTTTTGTTCATTTAACTTAGTTTAATTATATATTCTGTGTTATATGATTATTTTATTAGGTTTATGATGCTGTTTAGCATTTAAAGTCTTCATTTCAAAGCTTTAAAAATAAATGTATTAGGTGTTACTTATGCCAATTTTGAGAGGGGCCTGGATCTCCCTCACTTCCCATTGACTTACATTATAAACTGGGTTTCAATTTACAACGGTTTCGATTTACAACTATTTCTTCTGGAACCGAACCCTGGCGTAAACTGAGGGCTACCTGTACTAGAATTGGGGTCAGAGGGCAAGCGTGAGTACTATAGATAAACATAAAAAAATGACACTTGCACTTAAGCATGACAAAAACATGCATTTATGCTCATGTTGGCTTGAACTTCATATTTGCACAAAGTTGTTTCAACAAGTTTACCATCACTTTGCGTTTGAAGTGTACAGTACAGTTTTGCAGTATGCTTCTATTTGCTTAAGTTTTAGTGAAATATATCACTGCTTCAGTGATACCTTTCACTGTGTGCAAGTCCTGACGTAGATCACATGCATATGCATTCCCTTGTTATAGGTATTCAGCACACACCCAATAAAAAAATGCTTTGCAGGTGAAAGTTAAAGAGATAGAA
This sequence comes from Bombina bombina, assembly GCF_027579735.1. Lineage (NCBI taxonomy): Eukaryota > Metazoa > Chordata > Amphibia > Anura > Bombinatoridae > Bombina > Bombina bombina. Next base: position 888,234,646 of record NC_069502.1, read on the forward strand.
AGGTCAAATTTGAAATGTGCATAAATGCATTTCAATTTAAAATAGAAGGATTTTTGCAGTATACTTCCATTAGCAAAAAAAGACACCACGAGTCTCTGAGAAGATGTGATGTTTGCACACTGCTGCATTGGTACTCACAGGATATGTGCGTATGTCACAGAAAAACTGTACAGGTAGCCCTCAGTTTACGCCGGGGTTAGGTTCCAGAAGGAATGGTTGTAAATTGAAACCCAGTTTATAATGTAAGTCAATGGAAAGAAAGGGAGAGAGGTTCCAGGCCCCTCTCAAAATTGTCATAAGTAACACCTAATACATTATTTTTAAAGCTTTGAAATTAAGACTTTAAATGCTAAACAGCATTATAAACCTAATAAAATAACCACACAACACAGACTTCACTTGCATTTTTTTGCAAACAGTTCTTTCTATGCATTCCGATCTGGACTGATTTATAGACAGGAAGATCTTGTTCCTTTGAAATCTGCTCGATAGCTCAGGTCTGGTTAAACTGATTAATTTCAGCTTGCTTGGCTTTGCTGCAACATAAGCGGACAGTTCCACCTCCTGGCTATTTTAATAAATGCACTGCTTCTCAATGCTTTTCAATAGCAGTCACATGACTGAAAAAAAAGGTTGTTATTCTGAAACGATGTAAATTGAACCGTTGTAAAACGAGGGCCACCTGTAATTACTTTAACTAGAAGCATTTTTGCTAAAAGAAGTATGTTGCAAAAATGCTTCTATTTCACATTAAACACTAAAGCAGTACATTTTACTGGAAGCAGTTTTTGCAAATAGAAGGATATTACAATATTTACAGTGTATTTTAAAATGAAATGTTGTGCATCTCGAATGTTTTATATTGTACCATTCTAGTGGCGTAAAACTGTCTATAGAAACCTCAGCTTCTCTGTTTACTGGTTAAATGTAACAATAAATTTGGCAAAAAAACACCCACAAAGTTGACGTCTTATTTTTAAAGTATCACTTGATTGAACGTTGAAAAACTGCTTAGTAGACAACCCTGCAAGAACCTTCAGTCTTCTTCACTGAGTGATAACTAGTGGCGTAGCCTATGTTAGGAAGCATTTGGCATATTAATATAGACAGAACATGCCCTAGCGTATTTGCACAGGTCTAAAATGGAGTCCAGCTGTGGTTAAAGCTTTGCATTAAAACGCACATCTGAGCACAAACGGTCAGACTTAGCTGGTGGCGTGGGAAGTGATGTCACTGGCTAAATGCACATGAGCTGGACTGTGTAAATCCTACTTAAATATGACCTTCGCAATGGACCTTTCATAATAGGCAGTTGAAGAAATACATGTTTAACATAAGGATTGTGTGAATTTCTAGTTCAGAAAACTATTTGGAAAGTGCAAGGTAATAGTTTGAATTCATTATTCTTTTATTTATATATATATATATATATATATATATATATATATATATATATATATATATATATATATATATGGTGTGTGTGTATGTAATTTCTCTGTGTGTTGTATTAATTTATTTTTTAATTTTCCCTATGGACCTTGCACCCAGACTTGTCTGGGGTTAACTGCCTGGGACTCTGGGGACATCACAGCTTCCTGAGAGTGCTATTGAGCACACAGGGCTGAACATGTTGCAGGGTTACAGGATTTGTACCCAGTCCAGTCTGAAAGTTCAGTCCCCTTTCCGTGTTTTGTTGTATGTTTGTGTATATATATATATATATATATATATATATATATATATATATATAAAATTCCTTCCATGTCCCTTTAATTTGTTCTGCTAGTGGCAGATTCCATGAAACAGGAACAAAAAAAAGTTTACTTTTCAGCTATAATTTATCAATATGTACAGTTTTGGAGTAGCATGTTATAATTTAAAGAGACACAAAATTTAATACCCTGTAAAATCAGTATACTTCCATTATTTATTTTGACAAATGTTCCTTTGATTTAACATTAAAATAGTGGTTTGCCTAATTTCCTTTGGAGAATTAAAAGTGCGTGTCTCAGAAGCCTATGGGGCCGATTTACCAACCCCCATATTGGCCCCAATGCCTTTGTTTCCACGCAAGCCTTCAGGTCTTAAGACCGCTGCTCCTTAACTCATTTGCCTGCTCTGAAGTGGCAGACAGCAATCCGCCCGATCTTATACGATCGGGTTGATTGACACCCCCTACTAGCGGCCGAGAATCTGCAGGGGGCGGCATTGCACAAGCAGTTTACCAGAACTGCTTATGCAATTATAAATGCAGACAGTGTATGCTGCCTGCATTTATCGATGTGCGCCGAACATAATCCACTACAGCGAATCATGTCCGTCTGCAGGATTAAAATTGGTCACTAACTGTGCTTCATTCTAAACAGTGATTGTTTGATCACTAGTTCCCTGACTGATGACAGCAGATGAAATATAAGGCTTTTAAAGCAATATAGCCACAGACTTTCTAAACTGTGAACTTTTCCAAACAATTTAAATTATTTTTTATTTTGTATTTGCATGTTTTACATTGTAGTTTTTAATTGTGGATATATACTGTGTGTGCGTGCGTATGCACTTTTAACCTTTTTTGTGTCAGTTGCTTAATATTAACTTCCATTTGAAGCATTTTTGCTGTTTACTAACATTTCCCGAAATGCATCACTGCCAACTCTTGTACTGGTAACAATTTATTTGCATATGAAAATAAATACAATAAAGATATGGTGATGGCCATAGTGTATTTCCCTGTAAATCGCAATATAAGGCAACCAGAGTAAATTGCAACTTGACATAAATGGACATAAAAATTGAGGTGTGCTTATATATGCTCTGTGGTTGTCAAGGAATGACTCAAATCCATTTTTTAATCTTCAAAATTAGAATAATAGGATTTTGTATTTCTCCAACATAGGTGTGTCCGGTCCACGGCGTCATCCTTACTTGTGGGATATTCTCTTCCCCAACAGGAAATGGCAAAGAGCCCAGCAAAGCTGGTCACATGATCCCTCCTAGGCTCCGCCTACCCCAGTCATTCTCTTTGCCGTTGTACAGGCAACATCTCCACGGAGATGGCTTAGAGTTTTTTAGTGTTTAACTGTAGTTTTTATTATTCAATCAAGAGTTTGTTATTTTGAAATAGTGCTGGTATGTACTATTTACTCAGAAACAGAAAAGAGATGAAGATTTCTGTTTGTATGAGGAAAATGATTTTAGCAACCGTCACTAAAATCCATGGCTGTTCCACACAGGACTGTTGAGAGCAATTAACTTCAGTTGGGGGAACAGTGTGCAGTCTCTTGCTGCTTGAGGTATGACACATTCTAACAAGACGATGTAATGCTGGAAGCTGTCATTTTCCCTATGGGATCCGGTAAGCCATGTTTATTCAGCAAGTAAATAAGGGCTTCACAAGGGCTTATTAAGACTGTAGACTTTTTCTGGGCTAAATCGATTCATATTAACACATATTTAGCCTTGAGGAATCATTTTATCTGGGTATTTTGATATAATAATATCGGCAGGCACTGTATTAGACACCTTATTCTTTAGGGGCTTTCCCAAAGCATAAGCAGAGCCTCATTTTCGCGCCGGTGTTGCGCACTTGTTTTTGAGAGGCATGGCATGCAGTCGCATGTGAGAGGAGCTCTGATACTTAGAAAAGACTTTCTGAAGGCGTCATTTGGTATCGTATTCCCCTTTGGGCTTGGTTGGGTCTCAGCAAAGCAGATACCAGGGACTGTAAAGGGGTTAAAGTTCAAAACGGCTCCGGTTCCGTTATTTTAAGGGTTAAAGCTTCCAAATTTGGTGTGCAATACTTTTAAGGCTTTCAGACACTGTGGTGAAAATTTGGTGAATTTTGAACAATTCCTTCATGTTTTTTCGCAATTGCAGTAATAAAGTGTGTTCAGTTTAAAATTTAAAGTGACAGTAACGGTTTTATTTTAAAACGTTTTTTGTACTTTGTTATCAAGTTTATGCCTGTTTAGCATGTCTGAACTTCCAGATAGACTGTGTTCTGAATGTGGGGAAGCCAGAATTCCTATTCATTTAAATAAATGTGATTTATGTGATAATGACAATGATGCCCAAGATGATTCCTCAAGTGAGGGGAGTAAGCATGGTACTGCATCATTCCCTCCTTCGTCTACACGAGTCTTGCCCACTCAGGAGGCCCCTAGTACATCTAGCGCGCCAATACTCCTTACTATGCAACAATTAACGGCTGTAATGGATAATTCTGTCAAAAACATTTTAGCCAAAATGAACACTTATCAGCGTAAGCGCGGCTGCTCTGTTTTAGATACTGAAGAGCATGACGACGCTGATAATAATATTTCCGAAGGGCCCCTAACCCAGTCTGATGGGGCCAGGGAGGTTTTGTCTGAGGGAGAAATTACTGATTCAGGGAACATTTCTCAACAGGCTGAACCTGATGTGATTGCATTTAAATTTAAGTTGGAACATCTCCGCATTCTGCTTAAGGAGGTATTATCCACTTTGGATGATTGTGACAAGTTGGTCATCCCAGAGAAACTATGTAAAATGGACAAGTTCCTAGAGGTGCCGGGGCTCCCAGAAGCTTTTCCTATACCCAAGCGGGTGGCGGACATTGTTAACAAGGAATGGGAAAGGCCCGGTATTCCTTTCGTCCCTCCCCCCATATTTAAAAAATTGTTTCCTATGGTCGACCCCAGAAAGGACTTATGGCAGACAGTCCCCAAGGTCGAGGGAGCGGTTTCCACTTTAAACAAACGCACCACTATACCCATAGAGGATAGTTGTGCTTTCAAAGATCCTATGGATAAAAAATTAGGTTTGCTTAAAAAGATGTTTGTTCAGCAAGGTTACCTTCTACAACCAATTTCATGCATTGTCCCTGTCGCTACAGCCGCATGTTTCTGGTTCGATGATCTGATAAAGGCGGTCGATAGTGAGTCTCCTCCTTTTGAGGAGATTATGGACAGAATCAATGCTCTCAAATTGGCTAATTCTTTCACCCTAGACGCCACTTTGCAATTGGCTAGGTTAGCGGCTAAGAATTCTGGGTTTGCTATTGTGGCGCGCAGAGCGCTTTGGTTGAAATCTTGGTCGGCTGATGCGTCTTCCAAGAACAAGCTACTTAACATTCCTTTCAAGGGGAAAACGCTGTTTGGCCCTGACTTGAAAGAGATTATCTCTGATATCACTGGGGGTAAGGGCCACGCCCTTCCTCAGGATCGGCCTTTCAAGGCAAAAAATAAACCTAATTTTCGTCCCTTTCGTAGAAACGGACCAGCCCAAGGTGCTACGTCCTCTAAGCAAGAGGGTAATACTTCTCAAGCCAAGCCAGCTTGGAGACCAATGCAAGGCTGGAACAAGGGAAAGCAGGCCAAGAAACCTGCCACTGCTACCAAGACAGCATGAAATGTTGGCCCCCGATCCGGGACCGGATCTGGTGGGGGGCAGACTCTCTCTCTTCGCTCAGGCTTGGGCAAGAGATGTTCTGGATCCTTGGGCGCTAGAAATAGTCTCCCAAGGTTATCTTCTGGAATTCAAGGGACTTCCCCCAAGGGGGAGGTTCCACAGGTCTCAGTTGTCTTCAGACCACATAAAAAGACAGGCATTCTTACATTGTGTAGAAGACCTGTTAAAAATGGGAGTGATTCATCCTGTTCCATTAAGAGAACAAGGGATGGGGTTCTACTCCAATCTGTTCATAGTTCCCAAAAAAGAGGGAACGTTCAGACCAATCTTAGATCTCAAGATCTTAAACAAGTTTCTCAAGGTTCCATCGTTCAAGATGGAAACCATTCGAACTATTCTTCCTTCCATCCAGGAAGGTCAATTCATGACCACGGTGGATTTAAAGGATGCGTATCTACATATTCCTATCCACAAGGAACATCATCGGTTCCTAAGGTTCGCATTCCTGGACAAACATTACCAGTTCGTGGCGCTTCCTTTCGGATTAGCCACTGCTCCAAGGATTTTCACAAAAGTACTAGGGTCCCTTCTAGCTGTGCTAAGACCAAGGGGCATTGCTGTAGTACCTTACTTGGACGACATTCTGATTCAAGCGTCGTCCCTTCCTCAAGCAAAGGCTCACACGGACATTGTCCTGGCCTTTCTCAGATCTCACGGATGGAAAGTGAACGTGGAAAAGAGTTCTCTATCCCCGTCAACAAGGGTTCCCTTCTTGGGAACAATAATAGACTCCTTAGAAATGAGGATTTTTCTGACAGAGGCCAGAAAAACAAAACTTCTAGACTCTTGTCGGATACTTCATTCCGTTCCTCTTCCTTCCATAGCTCAGTGCATGGAAGTGATCGGGTTGATGGTAGCGGCAATGGACATAGTTCCTTTTGCGCGCATTCATCTAAGACCATTACAACTGTGCATGCTCAGTCAGTGGAATGGGGACTATACAGACTTGTCTCCGAAGATACAAGTAAATCAGAGGACCAGAGACTCACTCCGTTGGTGGCTGTCCCTGGACAACCTGTCACAAGGGATGACATTCCGCAGACCAGAGTGGGTCATTGTCACGACCGACGCCAGTCTGATGGGCTGGGGCGCGGTCTGGGGAGCCCTGAAAGCTCAGGGTCTTTGGTCTCGGGAAGAATCTCTTCTACCGATAAATATTCTGGAACTGAGAGCGATATTCAATGCTCTCAAGGCTTGGCCTCAGCTAGCGAGGGCCAAGTTCATACGGTTTCAATCAGACAACATGACAACTGTTGCGTACATCAACCATCAGGGGGGAACAAGGAGTTCCCTAGCGATGGAAGAAGTGACCAAAATCATTCTATGGGCGGAGTCTCACTCCTGCCACCTGTCTGCTATCCACATCCCAGGAGTGGAAAATTGGGAAGCGGATTTTCTGAGTCGTCAGACATTGCATCCGGGGGAGTGGGAACTCCATCCGGAAATCTTTGCCCAAGTCACTCAGCTGTGGGGCATTCCAGACATGGATCTGATGGCCTCTCGTCAGAACTTCAAAGTTCCTTGCTACGGGTCCAGATCCAGGGATCCCAAGGCGGCTCTAGTGGATGCACTAGTAGCACCTTGGACCTTCAAACTAGCTTATGTGTTCCCGCCGTTTCCTCTCATCCCCAGGCTGGTAGCCAGGATCAATCAGGAGAGGGCGTCGGTGATCTTGATAGCTCCTGCGTGGCCACGCAGGACTTGGTATGCAGATCTGGTGAATATGTCATCGGCTCCACCTTGGAAGCTACCTTTGAGACGAGACCTGCTTGTTCAGGGTCCGTTCGAACATCCAAATCTGGTTTCACTCCAGCTGACTGCTTGGAGATTGAACGCTTGATTTTATCGAAACGAGGGTTCTCAGATTCTGTTATCGATACTCTTGTTCAGGCCAGAAAGCCTGTAACTAGAAAGATTTACCACAAAATTTGGAAAAAATATATCTGTTGGTGTGAATCTAAAGGATTCCCTTGGGACAAGGTTAAGATTCCTAGGATTCTATCCTTCCTTCAAGAAGGATTGGAAAAGGGATTATCTGCAAGTTCCCTGAAGGGACAGATTTCTGCCTTGTCGGTGTTACTTCACAAAAAACTGGCTGCTGTGCCAGATGTTCAAGCCTTTGTTCAGGCTCTGGTTAGAATCAAGCCTGTTTACAAACCTTTGACTCCTCCTTGGAGTCTCAATTTAGTTCTTTCAGTTCTTCAGGGGGTTCCGTTTGAACCCTTGCATTCCGTTGATATTAAGTTATTATCTTGGAAAGTTTTGTTTTTAGTTGCAATTTCTTCTGCCAGAAGAGTTTCAGAATTATCTGCTCTGCAGTGTTCTCCTCCTTATCTGGTGTTCCATGCAGATAAGGTGGTTTTACGTACTAAACCTGGTTTTCTTCCAAAAGTTGTTTCTAACAAAAACATTAACCAGGAGATTATCGTACCTTCTCTGTGTCCGAAACCAGTTTCAAAGAAGGAACGTTTGTTGCACAATTTGGATGTTGTTCTAAAATTCTATTTGGATGCTACAAAGGATTTTAGACAAACATCTTCCTTGTTTGTTGTTTATTCCGGTAAAAGGAGAGGTCAAAAAGCAACTTCTACCTCTCTCTCTTTTTGGATTAAAAGCATCATCAGATTGGCTTACGAGACTGCCGGACGGCAGCCTCCCGAAAGAATCACAGCTCATTCCACTAGGGCTGTGGCTTCCACTTGGGCCTTCAAGAACGAGGCTTCTGTTGATCAGATATGTAGGGCAGCGACTTGGTCTTCACTGCACACTTTTACCAAATTTTACAAGTTTGATACTTTTGCTTCTTCTGAGGCTATTTTTGGGAGAAAGGTTTTGCAAGCCGTGGTGCCTTCCATTTAGGTGACCTGATTTGCTCCCTCCCTTCATCCGTGTCCTAAAGCTTTGGTATTGGTTCCCACAAGTAAGGATGACGCCGTGGACCGGACACACCTATGTTGGAGAAAACAGAATTTATGTTTACCTGATAAATTACTTTCTCCAACGGTGTGTCCGGTCCACGGCCCGCCCTGGTTTTTTTAATCAGGTCTGATAATTTATTTTCTTTAACTACAGTCACCACGGTACCATATGGTTTCTCCTATGCAAATATTCCTCCTTAACGTCGGTCGAATGACTGGGGTAGGCGGAGCCTAGGAGGGATCATGTGACCAGCTTTGCTGGGCTCTTTGCCATTTCCTGTTGGGGAAGAGAATATCCCACAAGTAAGGATGACGCCGTGGACCGGACACACCGTTGGAGAAAGTAATTTATCAGGTAAACATAAATTCTGTTTTTGTAACATTTCTTAGGTGCTTTTTGGGATATTGAGTATACAGAACTTGTGGGCTGGCAGTTTGTGGGCGGGCTGCTGCCAGGTTGTTGGCCTTGATGCGTCATGGGCATGATAGTGTGTTTCCTGGGCAGAACTACAACAGTCCCTTAAAGGGACAGTAGACCTCAGTCTTTACTTTACCTCAGCTGGAGGTGGTTCAAGAATGAAGATGTTCAAGAATGAAGATAGAGGGGTTTTCAGTCTATATTGAGGTTTGGTTACCCCTCAGAAGACGGTGTTTGTGATTCTTTATTTCACCTCATGGGAAATTTTTCATAAACCTTCCATAATTGGTTGCAGAGACTTGTCTTTTGCCTACCTTTATGGATCTAAAATATACTTATATTCCTTAACCTCTGCTAAAATGTTTCAGTACTGATTTTGCTGTCTGCTGCTTATTTGCTGGTGGAAGAGTGTAAGTATTGATTATAAGCCTTGTAATTATTTAAATTCAGTTTTTAAGACTGTTGCTAATCTCCCCGAGGGTTTCCCTATTCCGGATGCTGTCTCTGACATGATTTCTAGGGAATGGTTTAATCCAGGTAATTAATTTACTCCATCTGCAAGGTTTAAAAAGTCATATCCTTTACCTGCTGCTAATATTGATTTGTGGGAAACAGTTCCCAAGTTTGGTGGAGCCAATTCCACTCTGGCTAAACATACTACTATTACTCTGGAAAACAGTACGTCTTTTAAAGACCCTTTAGATAGCAAATTATAGTCTTTTCATAGAAGGGACTTTTTACATGCAGAGTATTTGCTCAGGCCAGCTATATATATTACTAATGTGACTGCTGCTTCTATTTACTTGTTGTCTAGTCTTTCAGAGCAGTATTCTGATGACTCTGCTAGTGCAAATATTTTGTGTTTACTCAAAAGTGCCAATTCTTTAATTTGTGTTGATATTCTGAAGATTAATGTCAAAAGCATGTCTTTACCAGGAAAGCTTTATGGCTTGTATCCTGGTCTGCTGATATGTTGTCTAAATCTAGATTATTGTCTCTTTCCTTTCAAGGAAATAGGTTTTTTGGTTCTGATTTAGATTCTATTATATCTACTGTTACTGAAGGTGAATGGGCTTTTCATTCTCAGGACAAAAAATCTATAGGGAAATCTAAAGCCTCTAATCATTTTCGTTCTGTTCATGTAAGGCTCGTGGGATACTCCTCTATCAGACCAAACTCGGCCAGTAGACTTGTTATCCCGGTGTCGAGTCGGAAAGATAGGGAATATCCCAGAGCAGAGAATATCAGGAAAACGAGGAGAGAGGCACTCACCACAGGCAGGACAGCACAAGGCAAATAGGCAGACAGGATACAGCAACAGAAAAGCAGACCAGCAATTCAGGGGTTAACCAGGTAGCGTAGTAAGACAGGCAAGGATTCGGCAACAAAGTATCAGTCCAGCAGATTAGGGGTTAACCAGGTAGTGTAGTAAAACAGGCAGGTTTTCGGCAACAAGGTATCAGTCCAGCAGATTAGGGGTTAACCAGTTAGCGTAGTGAGAAAGGCAAGGTTCAGTAACAAGTATCAGTCCAGCAGATAAGGGGTTAACCATTTAGCGTAGTGAGACAGGCAGGGTTCAGTAACAAGTATCAGTCCAGCAGATAAGGGGTTAACCAGTTAGCGTAGTGAGACAGGCAGGGTTCAGTAACAAGTATAATCCAGCAAACGATCTGTCACTCCCAGGGGTACACAAAGTAGCACCTATACTTGGGCAGTGACAGGTCGTTTGCTGCCTGTTTAAATACCCTTGGCAAGGCGCCAAGAGACCGACCGGCATCAGGAGCGGGCGGCGATGACGTCATCGTTGCACGCATACTGAACCAACACAGCCCTAGGCAACGAGCATGGAGAGGACGCCGCACCCCTAGCAACGGCGCAGCGTGACAGTTCATCAGAATAAGGAGCAAATGGTTGATGACTCTGCTCAGAAGCAAGACACCTCTGGTTTAGTCAGGAGACCTGGGGGCCCATTTATCAAGCTCCGTATGGAGCCTAAAGACCGCTGCTCCATAACCTGTCCACCTGCTCTGAGTAGGCGGATAGAGATCGCGTGAAATCAACCCGATCACATACGATCGGGTTGATTGTCACCCCCTGCTAGCCGCCGATTGGCTGCGAATCTGCAGGGGGCGGTGTTGCACCAGCAGTTTACAAGAGCTGCTGGTGCAATGCTGAATGCGGAGAGCGTATTGCTCTCCGCATTGAGCGATATCTGTCGGACATGATCCGCTGATCGGCCTCCCAATCGAGAAGTTCTGGTAAGGGGCAGATTAAGCCTCTTTCAGGAGGCTTGGTTTCAGTCTGTTCCAGACTCCTGGGTTCCGAATATAGTTGCTCAGGGATATCAAATAGGATTCAGAACAAGGCCTCTCAGAGAAAGTTTTTTTCTGTTCAGTGTTCCAAGGAATCCTGTAAAAGCTCAAACTTTTTTCAAATCTGTCTCAGATCTGAAAGCTATGGGAGTGATTGTTCTAGTTCCTTTGCAGGAACAGTGGATGGGATTTTATTTAAATCTCTTCGTTGTTCCGAAGAAGGAAGGTACTTTCAGACCAGTTCTGGATCTAAAGCTCTGAACAATATTGTAAGGATTCCATCTTTCAAAACGGAATCTATTCGGACTGTTCTGCCTTTTGTTCAGCAAGGTCAGTTTATGTCCACAATAGATTTAAAGGATGCTTACCTTCATGTCCCTATTCACAAAGAAGATTTCAAGTTACTGAGGTTTGCCTTTCTGGACAGGTATTTTCAGTTTGTTGCTCAACAATTTGGTCTGGCTACAACTCCAAGAATATCCTGGGATTCTGTTACTTGCAGCTTTGGCTCTCTGGCTCCAGCTGCCTGCCAGCTGTATGTAATCATGAAATCAGCAGTTGCTATTTAAGGAAGGTGTGCTGTTAGTCCAGGGCCCTCACATTAAAGGGATAGTATAGTCAAAATTAAACTTTCATTATTCAGATAGAGCATGCAATTTTAAGCAACTTTCTAATTTACTCCTATTATCAATTTTTCTTTGTTCTCTTGGTATCTAAATTTGAAAAGGCAAGAATGTAAGCTTAGGAGCTGATCCATTTTTGGTTCAGCACCTGGGTAGTGCTTGCTGATTGGTGTCTAAATGTAGCCACCAGTCAGCAAGCGCTACCCAAACAACAAAGAAAAATTGATAATAGGAGTAAATTAGAAAGTGGCTTAAAATTGCATGCTCTATCTGAATCATGAAAGTTTAATTTTGACTAGACTATTCCTTTAAGAGTTATACTCTGTCTGAGCCTCTGTTCCAGATTCCTTGTCTGTGTATCTGTTGGATTTCCTGGTGCCTGACTGCTGCTTTATTTGAGACTTCTCTACTTGATTACTCCCTTGGTACTGTGCTTTGTTTTGGACTGATTTCCTGGCATCTGACCCTGGCTGGTTTCCTGATATTCTCTAAGGACTGTCCTAGGTACTTTCACTTGTTTCCTGCCTGCATCTTGTATCCTGTCTACAGCATTGAAAGTGTTAACCTTGGTTGCTCTAGTAACCCTTGTCCTGGAAGCTGTGGTTTTCAGCACTCCTTGTTCCTCAAGTATCCTGATAGCCAAGTGTCTGCTTTTCCTGCCTGCATCTTGTATCCTGTCTATAGGACTGCGAGTGTTAACCTTGACTGCTCTACTAACGCTTGTCCTGGAAGCTGTGGTGTTTAGCACTCCTTGTAGCATACTCAAGTATGCTGATTATCAAGGGTGTTTCCTGCCTGCATCTTGTATCCTGTCTACAGCACTGCAAGTGTTAACCTTGGCTGCTCTATTAACACTTGTTCTGGAAGCTATGGTGTTCCACACTCCTTTTTGTAGCATACTCAAGTATCCAGTTTGACAAGTATTTACAAGTCCTGTGGGCATCTGTATTTCCTCATTGCTGTGTTCCTGAATCTCTATGTATCCTGACTGTCATTTCAGAATTTATCAGTACTGAGTCATCTGCCTTTGCTTACTGCCTGCCTACTCTGAGACTGTGTGAACTGTATTACCAATCTTGTATACTTGTCTACACAGAGTCTTTCTTACCTCCAGCCTGCATTTATCTGCATTGCTAATAATTCTGTTAATTAAACCCTTTACCTTTTAATCTCCGTACCTTGTACCAGTTTCATTATGCCTAGAAGGAAAGACTAATGGAGACACCACACATCTCTAGCTCCAGAACCTGACACCTCTTCACAACAGCTCTCAATACCTGAACCCGCTGGATGACATCTTGGTTCAAACGCTGTCTTTTCTTTTAGCATTATCTCATACCATCCGACTCTTGTTATTTCTTCAACATCATGGTTGGAGTATCAGTTTTTCAAAGAGTTATTTGGTTTCTCAAACAAAGGTAACTTCTTTGGGGTTTTTAAATAGATTCAGTCTTTGACTAATAGAGCAGGGAAGGTTAAAATTAGTGTCCGCTTGTCTGAACTTTTAGTCTCTCTCTTTTCTCTTGGTTGCTCTTTGTATGGAAGTCCTAGGTCTCATGATTGCAGCTTCAGATGCAATTCCTTTTATATGTTCTCACATGAAGCATGTTCAGCTTTGTATGCTGTGTCAGTGGTGCAGATATTATACTCGGCTGTCTCAAAGGATATATTTGGATCCCAGTACAAGCCAGTCTCTAACTTGGTGGCTGGATCATCAGTTTATTATTCAGGGGATTCTTTTGCTCATCCTATCTGGACTTTGATCACTACAGATGCAAGTCTCTCAGGTTGGGGAGCTGTTTGGGGGTCTCTGAGAGCACAAGGAGTTTGGGATCCTCAGGAGGTGAGGTTACTAATAAATGTTCTAGAACTGTGCAATTTTCAGGGCTTTTTAATATTGGCCCCTGTGCATACAGGCAATGCCACAACAGTAGATTATGTCAATCATCAAGGGGGAACTCACAGTATTCCAGGGGTAAACAACTGGGAGGCAGACTTTCTCAGTCATCATTCCCTACATCCAAGGGAGTTGTCTCTTTACCAGGATGTCTTCAATCACATTGTGAATCTTTGGGGTCTCCCAGAGATTGATCTGATGGCCTCTCATTACAACAACAAACCTCCCATAAATGGAAAGAGTCCACAGCTGCATTCATTACTTTTGGGAATTTAGAACCTGGCCGCCAGGAGGAGGCAAAGACACCCCAGCCAAAGGCTTAAATACTCCTCCCACTTCCCTCATCCCCTAGTCATTCTTTGCCTTTCATCCCAGGAGGTTGGCAGAGAAGTGTCAGAAGTTTCGATAGTCTCTTATGGAGGGTAGTACTCTTCGGCATGGGACTGGAGTTTTAAGTAGTCCTGTCAGCCTCTCAGTGAGAGCATGGGTGAAAGTTAGAGTTCGGAGATGCAGGGAGTGTCTTTCTGCGAAACCATCCCGACTCATATTAACAGCTCCACAAGCAATCAGCGTTGATGATTTTTGCTGCCTGCTTTTTTCTCTCAAGTCCATGGCAGAGGCGACGCTACTATCTGTCACACTTGAAGGGCCGTGTTCCTGTTTCACGCCGTAGATTCCGGTAAGATTGTTTCATTTTATTTTCATCATGGATGTATTGTAATTTCAACTGTTTATCCGAGAGGGGCTACAACCTTTCGGGGATAACTTTAACATAGGGTCTTTGTATCTAGGAATCAAGGGTTAATATCTCCTGAGGGGGATTATTAAACAGGGAGGTTTATAATCATGTTTGTTATGTGATTCTGTCTGCTACTGTGTAGTGTTGCTTCGGCTCATGGCTATTTTGAAACATAACGGCCTATGTCTAGTGATGCGGCCTTTTTGATCGGGCACGCTTTTGCATGGACTGCACGGTTTACCTTGTGGCCCCATTTCCGTTTTCCTGACCGTGTAGCGACGGAGAAATCCTGGTCTGCTGGTGTCTGGTTCTCTGGAGGCGGCAGTGTCCCAGTTATGGAGGGTTCTTGGAGATGGATGTCTCTGATTCAGACTCTACTTCTTGCGAAGAATATGAATTGGCCCGGGTGTTACATACCCATCAATTATGTTCTGAATGCCATTTTAGAGTGCTCTGTTCCTCGGGATCTGGGAATCGGATGCCCACTGAGCCATCCGTCTCTAGGGATTCTATTTTTCACGAGACGAGTTCCCTACCATTCACTCTTACTACGCATGCAGGTAACCCAAACACTACTTATCCTTTCTAGGGAGTGTGGTCTGTTCCCACCGGAGGTTGCAACACATTTCCGCATGGCCATATCTTTGGTGCTGGCGCATCTACACCTCCTGGGAGTGTGCTTACGATATTTTCTGTGTTTCGTGTCAGGTGTGGGATCGCCTGGTCCAGTTCAACCTTCTGGGGGAGCGACTGCCCCATAGGCCTCAGGGGGTCAACCTTCGGGGCCGGTGTTTCCTTTTGTCCTGGCGGAGGTATGTTGCGCCTTTCGTTATAGACTGGAACGCCTTCGTGTACTACTAAGGCACGTTTTTGGCGTTGCTGGAGGATTTCACTCTTAAGGGTCTGGGGATTCTCAGTCTTACTCTTCGACTGGCTTGCACACATAGACATAAGGGGATGAAGTAATCTTCTTATAGTCTTTGGTATTTGTGTATCCTTTTACAGTTTTGAGTTTGGAAATCTCGGACCTCTGTTGGGCTGGTCCTGCGGGTCTGTCCATTCTTCCTGGGCGATAACCTACGGGTTGCCTTATCCTTTATTTTCATCCAGTGAGGATAATTTTTATTTGGTTTAAAGCTCATGTTGTGGTGTGATGTTTCCTTCGGGAACTTTCCCCTCTGGAATTGATACTCACGATTTTGTGGTCTGTCTGACTGTTCTTTATCCCTCCATCATCGGGGGAGACTCTATGTGGCCTTGACAGTGCTGGGGCCCTTGGTTTCAGGCTGGTCCTGACTGGGTACAAATCCTTCTGTCTTTGAGGCCTAGTTCAGACACGTGGCACCTTTGTATGTCCGGTTGGTCCGGTGAGGGCACCTATTGATCACAATATGATTGTGTGATTGTCTTGTTTTACAAGCTACATCTAGGATCCTGAGAGGACTTGAGGGTCCGTGGTTGCTTAGGGGCATAGGAGATTGGTTCAGTCCTCATTCGCCTTTCGATCTAGTGGGCCAGGACTCTTTTGAGATCCGCTGCGAAATGCTCAGTCGTTTCCGAATTTTTCAGGAACTAGTGTTCCTTTCCATTGTGGTTTGGAGGCTTGGAGGAGTTAGGTCCTTCATACCGCCGTTCTTACGGTTTTGCCTTTCATGGTCTCTTTGGAAGAGTCCTTTTAGAGATTCTCTTCCTTTGGGTCGAGACTTTTTGGACTTCATCCGGTTTTTGTGGTGACTTTGGCCGCTTAATTAGGAAGTGAAGGCTGTGAGGCTCTGTCTTCCTTCGGGAGTTAGTCGTCTCCATATCAGGGGCGATAGGAGGTGTTGTCTCTTTTTCCAAGCGTTTTGCTTAGGATATGTTTTTCTGCCTTGCTTTGGGATGCTTTGCATTCTTCTCCCTTGGGTGTGGTCCTCTGGAGCGTTAATCTGAAAGGATTATGGAGACTAGACTTTGTTCTACTCTCTTTCGGGTGACTCTGTTCTCGTTTTCATTTCCCTTAGTGCTGCCCTTGGGGCCTTTGGGCTCTAGAGAAATTGTGTGACTTTGTCGCGGCCTAGTACCTTGCTGGGGGGGTGTTCTCTTCCCTTTGGGCTGGGAATTATGAGTGAGTCCTGTACCCATTCTCTGGGTTTCCGGGTTCTCATCCCCTGTGAGGTCTGATTGCTTCAGACGGGGTATCTTGTGTTCCCTGGGGTTGTCGTTCATCTAGGACGATTCTGGATCACGGGTCTGGAGTCCTTGTCTTGGATACTTCTTGGATGTCTGGAGACTTATGATCAAGTGGACTGGTTCTGGACGATCTCGTTTTTTTCAGGGACCCTATGTTGCGACATAGGGGCTAGCTCATTGGACTTGCAAGCAGGAAGGCCAGAGTTCTCATCCACCTTCAGGTTCTGGTTATAAACTTTAAGGCCTGACTTGTCCTTCGGACGGAATGTGCTCCTCTATGGGGAGTTTTTTTCTCTGTTGGGTCAACAGTTGTGTCTGGATGATTTTTAATTCGGTCTGTACGCTGTTCTTATCTGTGCCCTTCCCTTTGGAGGGGATAGTTTATCTTCCTAATGAGTTGGGGTTTGGGGTCCTTGTACTGCCCTGTGTGTAGGAGGTTGGATCAGGTGGCTTATTTCTGTAAGGGACAGCATCTGCTGCTCTGTGAGCTCTGTTCCACCTGTTGGAAATTGTTTTCTCTACGTACAGACTGTCTAAGGGAGTTGTGACAGGTCTTCCTACGGATCTATTGCACTTTTCTCTATTCCAGGTCCTAGGGGTTTTTCCTTGGGAGTGCCTTATTTTGGAGGAGTGGATTGGGTTGGCACCCAAGCTCTGCTGGGGGGGGTGAGTCCCCCCTTTTTTTCTAACATTCCTTGGGGGCTTGTGGTTGGGGTCTTCTGTCCCCTTGTCTATCAGACATGTCTGTCGCTAGGGCTGGTCTGGTGTAGGAGCAGGATCTGAGATCTGTTGCTCTGCTATTTCGTCCTCAGAGCATTCGAGGTACAGTAAGCCTTTGAGGTTTCTCCTTTCTCCACATTCAAGATTTGTGGGAAGGACTGGCAACTCTTAGATAGCCTGCAACGTTATCCGCTGGTAAGTGGATACTTAGCCATCTGAATGATCCTATCTTCAGCTACTTTCTACTTGCCCTGCAAGTATTTAAGTTTCAGAGTCATTTTTAGATGACTGCAGCGTGCAGTGTTTTTGCTTCAGGTGTTGTTAGTCAGACCTATCTGAGCTTGCTGTACAAGGTTTCGTTCTGAATATTTCGGTATTTTGAGATACCTTTTTGCAACTTGGGGACCTTCTTCAGTTGCTTTCTAGAGTGTGTGTGGCACTGTGTTAGGGGAAGATCCTCTCTCTGTTTCAGACTCCCAGCCTTATTCCGTGGTTTCTGTATTTCTGGGGTCTGTGTGTTGCCTCCCCTTGTTTCTATGAGACTGGTTGGGTCTCTGTTAGCCTGACCCGGTTTCTCTGTTTTTTTTGCTCTGTGTTTTTATTTAGGACTCGTTGTGCCCTTTTGCTAGCTGGAAGCTAGTTCAGCATACTAATGCACTGTGGCTACTCTGCACTGTAGCAAACTGAGGGTTGCAAATTCGATCCCTGGCGAGGTCTACTCAGCCTTTCATCTTTTCGAAGTTGATAAAATGATCAGCGCCTTGAGTCTCTTAAGGGGGATTAGCCGCTTTACAAGTACAAGCATGTTTTCTCTGTTCCTTTTCTTCTTTGTGGAAGAATATGGTAGTTTGTTCCCTTTCTTTAGTAAGGGGTGTGTTGTTTGGAGACCGACTGCTGGGGACGGTGTCTCTTGGAGGCTGTTGACTCAGTCAAGTCTAGTTCCTGTGGTCTCCAGCAAGGCTGTGGACTATCTGCGGGTCCGTGTCCTTGGGCCTTTTCCTTTTTTTCAAAGTTGTTCTCGACTTCGGACAAAGCAGGATTTTGTTGGGTAGGAGTTTTCAGGCCAGGTGCGCTCAGAATGGGCCTCATCTTGTACCCTCCCGTTTTTGCATTCAGTGTCCTCTATAGCTTGGGTATTGTTTTCCCAAAAGTAATGAATGCAGCTGTGGACTCTTTCCATTTATGAAGAAAAACTTAAATTATGCTTACTTAATTATTTTTTCTTCAGATGGAAAGAGTCCACAGCTCCCCACCCGTATTTTTTACAAGGGGCGTCTGTTATTTTTGTTCTTCTGGCACCTTTTTACCCTGATATTTCTTCTACTGTTCTTTGTTCCTCGGCAGAATGACTGGGGGATGAGGGAAGTGGGAGAATGTATTTAAGCCTTTGGCTGGTGTGTCTTTGCCTCCTCCTGGTGGCCAAGTTCTAAATTCCCAAAAGTAATGAATGCAGCTGTGGACTCTATCTGAAGAAAAGAAAATTATCAGGTAAGCATAATTTAAGTTTTTTTTAGGTCCAGGGATCCTCAGGCAGATTTAGTGGATTCTCTAGTAGTTTCCTTGTCATTTTAGCTTGCTCATCCTGTCTCCTTCTCTGGTGAATACTTTTCTCGGTTTTGGTGCTTTTCTCCCAGGCACCTTTTCCTATTGTGTTTTGATCTCAAAGATAAGGCTAGAGAAGTCTTCAGTAATCATGGTTGCCCCAGCATGGCCTCACAGGATTTGGTATGCAGATCGATCTGGTTCAGATATCCAGCTGCTATCTGCAGTCAGACCTTCTGTCTCAAGGTCCGTTTTTCCAACCGGGGCCTCGATCCGATATGCAGCGTCGCCCGCAAAAGCCGGCAACGCCAAATTTTGGCGCTGGTTTGGTATCACATATACGGCGTAACATAGAAGTTACGCTCGTATATTTTTGCCTTCAGCCGCAGTTTTTTGGCCCATAGACAGGTATACCAAACCAGCGCAGTTTGGTTTCCAATATACAGCGTAAGGACTTACAAGGCGAAAATGGAGAAATCCTACTCCATTTTCACCTTGCCACAAATTGCAGGCGTAGTAAGCCTTACGCTGTCTATTGGAGCCCCGTAACTCCCTAAACTAGCTGCAAAATAAAACCTAACACCTAAGCAATGTCTATCTACCTGTCAACCGCGATCCCCCGCCGCAATCCCTAATAAAGTATTTAACCCCTAAACTGCCGCTCCCGGACCCCGCCGCCACCTACATTAAATGTATAACCCCCTAATGTGAGCTCCTTACACCGCCGCCATCTACATTACCTACCCCCTAATGTGAGCTCCTTACACCGCCGCCATCTACATTACCTACCCCCTAATGTAAGCTCCTTACACCGCCGCCATCTACATTACCTACCCCCTAATGTGAGCCCCTTACACCGCCGCAACCTACATTACCTACCCCCTAATGTGAGCTCCTACCCCGCCGCCAGCTATATTAAAATTATTAACCGCTAATCTAATCCCCTACCCCGCCGCCAGCTATATTAAAATTATTAACCCCTAATCTAATCCCCCTACACTGCCGCCAGCTATATTAAATGTATTAACCCCTAATCTAATCCATCTACACCGCCGCCACCTATATTAAATTAAATAACCCCTAAAATACTAAAATATCCCTACCACTAAACC
This sequence comes from Bombina bombina, assembly GCF_027579735.1. Taxonomy (NCBI): domain Eukaryota; kingdom Metazoa; phylum Chordata; class Amphibia; order Anura; family Bombinatoridae; genus Bombina; species Bombina bombina. The sequence goes on from NC_069502.1 coordinate 888,254,544, forward strand.
TAAGTCTAACCCTACAAATAGCCCTGAAAAGGGCTTTTTGCGTGGCATTGCCCCAAAGTAAACAGCTCTATTGCCAGCCCTTAAAAGGGCTTTTTGCGGGGCATTGTCACAAAGTAATCAGCTCTTTTACCAGCCCTTAAAAGGGCTTTTTGCGGGGCATTGTCACAAAGTAATCAGCTCTTTTGCCTCTAATCTAAATCCCCCTACACCGCCGCCACCTATAATAAATGTATTACCCCCTAATCTAATCCCCCTACACCGCCGCCACCTATATTAAATACATTAACCCCTAATCTAATCCCCCTACACCACCGCCACCTATATTAACTATATTAACCCTAATTATATTAGGGTTAATATAGTTAATATAGTTATTATATTATATATATTAACTATGTTAACCCTAATTATATTAGGGTTAATATAGTTAATCTAGTTATTATATTATATATATATATATATATATATATATATATATATATATTAACTATATTAACCCTATCTAACTCTAACACCCCTAACTTAATTATTATTAAAATAAATCTAAATAATATTAATAATATTAACTAAATTATTCCTATTTAAATCTAAATACTTACCTATAAAATAAACCCTAAGATAGCTACAATATAATTAATAATTACATTGTAGCTATTTTACGGTTTATACTTATTTTACAGGTAACTTGGTATTTATTTTAACTAGGTACAATAGCTATTAAATAGTTAATAACTATTTAATAGCTACCTTGTTAAAATAATTAACAATTTACCTGTAAAATAAATCCTAACCTAAGTTACAAATACACCTACACTATCAATAAATTAAATAAACTGCAAATATCTAAACTAAAATACAATTAAATACACTAAACTAAATTACAAAAACAAACAAACACTAAATTACAAAAAATAAAAAAAGATTACAAGAATTTTAAGCTAATTACACCTATTCTAAGCCCCCTAATAAAATAATAAAGCCCCCTAAAATAAAAAAATGCCCTACCCTATTCTAAATTAAAAATTAACCAGCTCTTTTACCAGCCCTTAAAAGGGCTTTTTGCGGGGCATGCCCCAAAGTAATCAGCTCTTTTGCCTGTAAAAAAAAAACACAATACCACCCCCCAACATTACAACCCACCACCCACATACCCCTACTCTAAACCCTTCCAAACCCCCCTTAAAAAAACCTAACACTAAGCCCCAGAAGATCTCCCTACCTTGAGTCGTCTTCACCCAGCCGGGCCGAACTCTTCATCCAATCCGGGCGATGTCTTCATCCAAGCGGCAAAGAAGAAGTCTTCCATCCGGGCGATGTCTTCATCCACGCGGCAAAGAAGAAGTCTTCCATCCCGGCGATGTCTTCATCCAAGCGGCAAAGAAGAGGTCCTCCATCGGGGCAAAGTTTTCCTCCAAGCGGCATCTTCAATCTTCTTTCTTCCGACCTCTGACGCGGAACATCCAGCTGGCCCGACGACTGAAAGACGAATGAAGTTTCCTTTAAATGACATCATCCAAGATGGCGTCCCTCGAATTCCGATTGGCTGATAGGATTCTATCAGCCAATCGGAATTAAGGTAAGAAAATCTGATTGGCTGATTCCATCAGCCAATCAGAAACAAGTTCAATCCGATTGGCTGATCCAATCAGCCAATCAGATTGAGCTTGCATACTATTGGCTGATCGGAACAGCCAATAGAATGCAAGCTCAATCTGATTGGCTGATTGGATCAGCCAATCGGATTTTCTTACCTTAATTCCGATTGGCTGATAGAATCCTATCAGCCAATCGGAATTCGAGGGACGCCATCTTGGATGACGTCATTTAAAGGAAACTTAATTCGTCTTTCAGTCGTCGGGCCAGCTGGATGTTCCGCGTCGGAGGTCGGAAGAAAGAAGATTGAAGATGCCGCTTGGAGGAAAACTTTGCCCCGATGGAGGACCTCTTCTTTGCCGCTTGGATGAAGACATCGTCCGGATGGAAGACTTCTTCTTTGCCGCTTGGATGAAGACATCGCCCGGATTGGATGAAGAGTTCGGCCCGGCTGGGTGAAGACGACTCAAGGTAGGGAGATCTTCTGGGGCTTAGTGTTAGGTTTTTTTTAAGGGTGGTTTGGGTGGGTTTAGAGTAGGGGTATGTGGGTGGTGGGTATTGTGTTTTTTTTACAGGCAAAAGAGCTGATTACTTTGGGGCATGCCCCGCAAAAAGCCCTTTTAAGGGCTGGTAAAAGAGCTGGTTAATTTTTAATTTAGAATAGGGTAGGGCATTTTTTTATTTTGGGGGGCTTTATTATTTTATTAGGGGGCTTAGAATAGGTGTAATTAGCTTAAAATTCTTGTAATCTTTTTTTATTTTTTGTAATTTAGTGTTTGTTTGTTTTTGTAATTTAGTTTAGTGTATTTAATTGTATTTTATTTTAGATATTTGTACTTTATTTAATTTATTGATAGTGTAGGTGTATTTGTAACTTAGGTTAGGATTTATTTTACAGGTAAATTGGTAATTATTTTAACAAGGTAGCTATTAAATAGTTATTAACTATTTAATATCTATTGTACCTAGTTAAAATAAATACCAAGTTACCTGTAAAATAAATATAAACCCTAAAATAGCTACAATGTAATTATTAATTATATTGTAGCTATCTTAGGGTTTATTTTATAGGTAAGTATTTAGATTTAAATAGGAATATTTTAATTAATAATATTAATATTAATTAGATTTATTTTAATAAGAATTTAGTTAGGGGTGTTAGAGTTAGATAGGGTTATTATACTTAATATATATATAATATAATAACTATATTTACTATATTAACCCTAATATAATTAGGGTTAATATAGTTAATATATATAATATAATAACTATATTAACTATATTAACCCTAATATTATTAGGGTTAATATAGGTGGCGGCGGTGTAGGGGGATTAGATTAGGGGGTAATACATGTATTATAGGTGGCAGCGGTATAGGGGGATTTAGATTATAGGCAAAAGAGCTGATTACTTTGTGACAATGCCCCGCAAAAAGCCCTTTTAAGGGCTGGTAAAAGAGCTGATTACTTTGGGGCAAAGCCCTGCAAAAAGCCCTTTTAAGGGCTGGCAATAGAGCTGTTTACTTTGGGGTAATGCCACGCAAAAAGCCCTTTTCAGGGCTATTTGTAGGGTTAGTGGTAGGGATAGTTTAGTATTTTAGGGGTTAATTAATTTAATATAGGTGGCGGCGGTATAGGGGGATTAGATTAGGGGTTAATTTAATATAGGTGGCGACGGTATAGGGGGATTAGATTAGGGGTTAATAATTTAATATAGCTGGTGGCGGGGTAGGGGGATTAGATTAGGGGTTAATAATTTTAATATAGCTGGCGGCGGGGTAGGAGCTCACATTAGGGGGTAGGTAATGTAGGTGGCGGCGGTGTAAGGGGCTCACGTTAGGGGGTAGGTAATGTAGATGGCGGCGGGGTAAGGGGCTCACATTAGGGGGTAGTTAATGTAGGTGGCGGCGGTGTAAGAGGCTCACATTAGGGGGTAGTTAATGTATGTGGCGGCGCTGTAAGGGGCTCACATTAGGGGGTAGTTAATGTAGGTGGCGGCGGTGTAAGGGGCTCACATTAGGGGGTAGTTAATGTAGGTGGCGGCAGTTTAGGGGTTAATAACTTTATTAGGTGCGGTGGGGTCCGGGAGCGGCGGTTTAGGGGTTAATACATTTATTATTAGGAGAGTGAGGGGGGATAGCGGATAGAGGGGTATACGTGTCGGGCAAAGTTTGGGAGGCGTGTTAGACAGTACGGGAGATTTAATAACTTAGTCAGGTTTTGTAGGCGCCGGCAGTTTCTAAAGTGCCGTAAGTCACTGGCGACTCCAGAAATTTGTACTTACGCAGATTTCTGGACATCGCTGGTTTATCCGACTTACGGCACTTTAGCCAATTTCTCCTCCCTGGAATCTTAACCTGGTGTTAAGGGTTTTGCAGGCTCCTCCTTTTGAACCCATGCATGAGGTCGATATTAAACAACTTTCTTGGAAAGTGTTATTTCTTTTTGCTATCTCTTTTGCTAGAATAATTTCTAAGTTATCTGCACTTTCTTGTGATATTCCTTATCTAATTTTTCATCAGGATAAGGCAGTTTTACGGACTTCTTTTGATTTTTTGCCTAAGGTTGTTCCTTCTTTGTGTCCTAATCCTAATAATGCTTCAGAGAGATCTTTACATTCTTTGGATGTTTTTTAGGGCATTAAAATATTACATTGATTTTACTAAGGACTTTAGACAAACTTCAAGTTTGTTCATTCATTTTTCTGGTCCTAGGAAGGGTCAGAAATATCCTGCTGTTTCTTTGGCCTCTTGATTGAAACTTTTGATTCACAAGGCTTACATGGAGGCAGGTCAGCCTCCACCGCAGCAGATTACTGCTTATTCTACTAGGTCAGTTTCCACTTCTTGGGCTTTTAAGAATGAGGATTTAGTTGACCAGATTTGCAAGGCAGCTACTTAGTCTTCTTTGCATACTTTTACAAAATTCTACCATTTTGATATTTTTGCTTCTTCTTAAGCAGCTTTTAGTATTAAGTGGCTGTCTCAGTTTGATTTGTTGCCTGTTTGATTTATTTTAAGTGCATAAAAAATGTATTGGGGTTGTGGATTTAATTTCTGTGCGAAAAAGATGTTTTTTTAAATCCCTCCCTTTATGTTATTACTTGTGGACTCCACACCTTGGGTATTAGCTCCCAGGAGTAATGTATTGTGGACTCGCTTCCGCCTGTATGAAAAAAAATTATGCTTACCTGATAAATTATTTTCTTTTCACGGTGATCAGAGTCCACAAGATTCCCCACCCTTATGTTTTTTTGGGTAAGTTTTTTCTTTAACAAATCTTTTTGCCCTGCTCCTTTTATGGTTCTTATTCCTTTTTCTTACCTTAGTTTGCTTGGCTATACATTAGACTAAGGTATGGTGAGGTGGGAGGGGTTTTATAGGGCTCTTGGAGTTTGGGAATATTTGTCTCCTCCTAGTGTTAGAGAAGAGTAATTCCCAGGAGTAATGAATCGTGGACTCTCAACCCCCATAAAAGAAACTTATTTATCAGGTAAGCATTAATTATGTTTTTCATAATATATTTTGCCCTTTTTCATGTAATTTAGTTCTGAAAATTGAGCAACTTGTAACTCTCGGAACTTGAAATGGAATATTCATGGATAACTCTGCCAATACCTGCCTCCATTGGAAACTGTATCGGAAATCTGTTACTTACGTTACTTTGTGTTTACCCTATCCAAATATAAGGATGTGAAACCCAACAATTTTCTTCCACGAGAGGGTATACATTTTTAAATAACTTTCCAATTTATCAAATTTTGCTTCATTCTCTTGGTATCCTTTGTTAAAGGAACAGCAATCCACTATTGGGAGCTAGTTGTACACATTGAATAAGCTAACATCAAGAGACATATATGTACAGCTAGCTCACAGGAGTATATTGCTGTTCCTGAGCTAGGGAATGCGCATTCGGATCTTTCGCGAGGATGCAAATGCAGAATTAAGCAGCCGCTCATGCCCTTTGGATTGATTGATTCTTGTAAAAGATCCCCACTCTAAGATCTGGATTTGCAGATATCTTAGTGTGGGGATTTATACAGGAATCAATCCAGCTTTGAAAATATCCGAAGGGCATGAGGCGCTGCTTATTTCCACATTTGGATCCTAACGAAAGATCTGAATGCGCGTCCCTACCCGGAGCCTGCATAGGCATGCTTTTCAACAAAGGATACCAAAAGAACAAATTAAATTAGATAACAGAAGGGAAATTGTAAGATGTTTAAAATCGCATGCTCTATCTGAACCATGACAAGTTTAATTATGACTTTACTGTCCCTTTAACTTTTGAATATAATGGTTTGTAATATTAGACAAAAGGAAGCCCAAAGCACCAGAACTGAATGTAAACTTTCCATGTGGCAAAATTTAAAGGGACGGTCTATTCCAGAATTTTTATTGTTTATGATAGATAATCCCTTTATTACCCATTCCCCAGTTTTGCATAATCAACACGGTTATATTAATATACTTTTTACCTCTGTGATTAACTTGTATCTGAGCCTCTGCAGACTGCCCCCTTATTTAATTTCTTTTGACAGACTTGCAGTTTAGCCAATCAGTGCCCTCTCATAAATAACTCAACAGGCATGAGCACAATGTTATTTCAATGGCACACATGAACTAACACCCTCTATCTGTGAAAAACTTTCAAATGCATTCAGATAAGAGGCGGTCTTCAAGGGCTTAAAAATTAGCATATGAGCATACCTAGTTTTAGCTTTCAACTAAGAATACCAAGAAAAAAATGCAAATTTGATTATAGAAGTAAATTGGAAAGTTATTTAAAATTACATGCCCTATCTGAATCATGACAGTTTAATTTTGACCAGACTGTCTCTTTAATGGATTGGAATAAGGCTGTTTATTTGTGGACAGTACTGGACAGAGCTAATGAGGAAATCATTAGAAATGTCAAATGAATCTTGTCTACTCCCAGTGCTAGACACCAGAATACAAATTTACACAGAGTAACCTTATTTTGTATTGCTGTTTAACTCTATCAGCATCATTCGCATGTTGTAGTTCGATTTTTCTTCTGGCTGTCTAGAGCATACCATAACTGTATTAGTATTGATTTACGTCTCTTATTCCTTTGTTTACTTTGGATATGTATTCTGTTATCTCGTCTCCTCCTTAAACAAATGTATTTCATTTTCCAAGAGTAGGACCATAAGTGGTTATTTTAAATAATACAGAGCTTGATAAATTTGTTCAAAATCTAGGACCTAGTCTAATTAAGTGTTTATTTCACTGCCGCTTAACACATCCACAACTGTAACTTAATTGCCCTCAAAATAAATTAAACTCTCATTATAGTTCGGCAATCAATTTAGTTTACCTCTTAACAGGGTTCGACAAATTTGTTTAAAATTTAGGAGCCAGTAAGAATATTTAGGAGCCAAACTTTAAAGAGCCAAACAGTGGTATTTCTATATAGATATATGGAGAGTAACCCAAAAAGTTAGGAGCCAGGGGTAAAATTCTAGGAGCCAGTGTCTCCCTGGCTGCTGGGTTTGTCAAGCCCTGTTAAAAATGATATAAAAGTGCAAAAAGAAAATGCCCTAATATATTAGAGCATTTTATTATTGCACTATTGCTTGTATATTACTATGTGTTTAACCCCTGCTAAGGCATTAAACACATAGGTAAAGTTAGCTGCAGGGTAGCAATGCAGTACCAGGAGATAGCTTAACACATCTGTCAAGCCAATGAAAAGAGACAAATGCATGTAGCCACCAATCACCAGCTAGCACTGCTGCTGCTGCTGCTGAGGTGATATGTACATATTCTTCTTAACTAAGGATACCAAGAGAACGAAAAAAACTTTGATAATAGAAATTAATTTAAAAGTGTCTTAAAATTACATGTTCCATTTTGTCTTTCCTGTCCCTTTTAAGAATGGTTTTTTATAACTTGTACATCCATCCAGATTACTTGTTTTCCCTTCAGTTTGCTGTAGAAAAGTTTATTTTCCAGTTTTGTGGTTTTCCTTTCAGAAATGTTCCAAAAGTATTATCAAATAACTATTTATTTGTGACACTCCTCACTTAGACAATGTACCTAAGCCGTTGAAGGCCACCTCTTACCTCAGTGCATTTTTTAAGTTTTTCACAGTTACAGTTCTAGTTTATGTGTGCCACATAGATAACATTGTGCTCACTCCCATGGAGTTATTTATGAGGCAGCACTAATTGGCTAAAATGCAAGTCGTTTAAAAGAACTGCAACAAGGGGGCAGTCTGCAGAGGCTTAAATACAAGGTAATCACAGAGGTGAAAAGTATATTAATATAACCAACTTGGTTATGCAAAACAGGGGGAATGGGTAATAAAGGGATTATCTATCTTTTTAAACAATAACAATTCTGGAGTTCTAGGGTAGAGATGGTCTTCTTGGGTGTCAGCCCTTGCTATGTTTTTTTTTTTTTTTTTAGAACTGAGAGTAGTTTCTGTCCCACAATGGTGCTCAAATAATTATGGAACCTAGCTATTCACACCAGGACCTTTTCTGCATTTCATGCTCAGATCATCTGAATTTTAGCCAGATTTTAAGAGTCTCTCTACTCTTCTGGAAATTTTCAAGAAACATGAGTATTCTGGCAATAAGTTTGAACACAAGACGGAAAAATGGCAAGCTTGCCAAGTATTGTTTTGGACTAAGAGATCTTTTGTGTTTTTGCAATATATGTAATGGTATTTTCTTGGAAATTCAGACTAGTTTAGGTTCCTTTATCAAAATAGTCTGCTCTCTTGAGTGATTCATAAGTGTTATATTTACCACCAGATCTGGCTCTGTTCCTGCAGTGGTAACAGCGGCTGAATGTCTCTGGTACCTGCTGGAACACATCATGGCTGCTACACTGTATGATGATTGGCTCCTTAGCAGTAGTGGAACTTCCTTGTTCTTGCCTCCTTGCTGATGCAAGAAGTTTTTGTCACTGCCATGCTGTTGTGTTCTACTAAACACCTGCTTAACCTGCTATGCCATGTCGTGCCTGCTGTGTTTGACAACCGCTCCTGTTTGTGTTCTTGGTACTTTGCCCGGAACCCCTCATAACTCTCTGCTAATGAGTATGACTGTTGCTCCAGCTTAAAGGGCCATAATACCCAAATGTTTAAACACTTGAAAGTGATGCAGCATAGCTGTAAAAAGCCGACTAGAAAATATCTCCTGAACATCTCTATGTAAAAAAGAAAGATATTTTACCTCAAAAGCTCCTCAGTAGCCACCTCCCATTGTAAAGGATTTCTAAGCAGCATTTTAGTATGTCTGTCCTGGGACATCTTAGGGGATGAGCCTCGTGCACACTATTCAGCTTACTATGAAATCTCATGAGAGTTAAGTCAAATCTCATGAGATCACAGTAAAAGAGTTCATGACCTCAGCACTGCTGATGCTGATTGGCTGCTGTTCATTTCTTCTTCATTTTTTTTTTTTTTTTTTTTTTTTACCTGCAGCTGGGAGCAGGTGAAGTATAACTTTTTACACAGAACTTACTCTGCTGAGCTGAGGAAATTGTGAGTTAAAATATCTTCCTTTTTTACATAGAGATGCTCAGGTGATATTTTCCTGACAGCTTTTTACAGTTATACTGCATCAGTTTCAAGTGATTTAGCATATGAGTATTATGTCCCTTTAAAGGAACAGTAAAGTCAAAATTAAAGGGACACGAAACCCAAACTGTTTCTTCAGATAGAGAATACAATTTAAAAAAAAAAAAATATTTTTATTAGATTTCTTGGATTTAAGTATTCAACAAAATATACATAAAAGAAAATTGAATACGTTATATGACCATCTGCATAATCTTCATCACAGTATCAGTCTTAACTCATAAGAAGAAAGAAAAAAAAAAAAGGGAGGAAATTCCCCCATTCCATGCCATCCAACGCCTCCCCGTGTTAGTATTTGCAACCACTCATTTCAACAATTTTCTTCCCCAGCCTGGATTCTAGTATTATATTTCCTCTTCTTCTATGTAGCCATTTCATTTATCATTTATACAACTTTTCTGTTTCTCCTTAGAGAATACAATTTTTTTTTTTTAAACTTTTATTTATATCCAGCAATGTATACAGAGAAGAGACAAAAAAATAAGAAACCATGTCTTGCGCCACGCAGGGCTTATACAGAAAGATAAAGAAAACATGAGGTCAGACCTAAAAAAAAAATAATTGACAGAATTATCCGTGTTTCAGATAAATGAGTTATATACTCTGCTGGTTTTTTTCCCTTTTTTTGAAACTTCAAACCAATACTCTCAGTCGTCATGACCTCCATGACGTCATCTATATTTACATAACAAGAACAAACTAACTAAAAGAAGGAAAAAAAAAAAAAAAAAGGAAAAGAAAGAAGAAAGAGAAAAAAAGAAAAAGAAAAAAAAAAAAAAAAAAAAACCCCCAGAAGAAGGGAGAAAATATCAATTACACTCTACCCCCCCTCTCCAACTACCAGATGCCAAGGAGGACTATTTCTGAGTTTTTAAATGGAAAAATCAAGTAATCAATTTCCCTTTCATGAAATGTTTTAATAAAGGCTGCCCATTTATTAAAGAAATGTTTTATATCTGATTCCTTGTCAATGTTTGTGTCTTTCTGTTCTAGTACACATTGTTTTTTTAAGTAGTTCTTAATTTCGGTAATAGTCGGCAGTGTTTTCATTTTCCATTTTTTACAGATTAAATATCTAGATGCTAAGATAGAGAGATTTACTAACTTTTCGTTCCTCTGGTAACTATTTTCTGAATTCAGACATAATATGATTCGGTATAGTGATAAAGTAATTGTCTCGATTTTCAAGGCAGTTCTAAGCCAGTACTCTAACTTGTTCCAGAACCGTCTAATTTTAGGACATTTCCAAAACATATGTACCAGATCTGCCGCAAGATAAGAGCATTTTGGACATTTATTAAATTGTTGATTGTGCACTCTGAGGCCTTTCTCCGGGGTGAAATAGGCCCCGTGAAGGAGCTTAAGATGTGCCTCTCGCCAGGTGGCTGACAGGGTGGTGGATGATACTTTGTTAATTGATAACTGAAGAGTTTTTGGTTCTATGTTGCTCTGGGGTATTAGGGAGGACCATATCACTGCCATCTTATCCAGAGTAGAAGCACCCTGATTAGTGCTGAGTATACGGTAGCACGGGGTAATAGATGTGTGTCCGTTTTTAACTAAGGTTAACCAGCTTTCCAGTTTACCTAGCACCCAAGACCAGCCCCCCTCTTTGGTTAATTCGGCAATATAATGTCTTATTTGCAGATATGCAAAAAAATCTCTATTAAGAAGATTAAATTCATTCTTCAATTCTTCGAAGGTTTTAGTATGTTTTCTATCACTGTCAATTAATTGAGATAATCTGACAAGGCCGTTATTATGCCATCGATTAAAGACTGCTGAATTTATACCTGCTTGGAACTGTGGATTCCCTGTCAAAGGAAAATAATTTGAAACCGTGGTGTTTATTGCCAAGGCTTTGGTTGTTTTCCACCAAGCCTTGATTGGATTATATATGGTTTTAAGTTTCTTGATCTCTGCTGGGAGCTTCTTTGGTTGGCAGTGGATCATGGTTGATGGAAGGTATGGTTCGCAGACATTCCTTTCTAACTCATTGTTAAGGATATAGTTCTTAGTGAAGATCCAGTCCGTAATTATTCGTGCTAGGAAGCTAAGGTTATAGAATCTAATATTGGGTGATGCTAAGCCTCCAAGATCCCTTGGTGCAGTAAGTTTGGCAAGGGATATCTTAGATCTTCTCCCTTGCCATAAAAATTGTCTAAGCATAGTATTAAAGAAGCGAATGTCCTTCTCTGATAAGATTAGCGGGACGTTCTGCAGAATGTAGAGAATTTTAGGAAGAAGAATCATTTTGAATAACTCTGATCGGCCAGATATGGATAGAGGCAGATGTTGCCAATTTTTTAATTTCTCCTTAAAGGCAGTTAATATGGGCGTAATATTAAGTTTATATAAGTCTTTTAGATCAATTGGTATGTGGATCCCGAGATATTTAAAGGATTCATGAACCACCCTAAATGGAGTGTTTAGAATGGAACTATTATTTCTCCTCAGCCAGAGAATCTCAGACTTTGTTTTATTTACTTTGTACCCTGAAAATAGACCGAAGTGATCGGTTATTTGGAGAAGTTTTGGTATATTAAGCTTTGTATTGGAGAGATAGATTAAAAGATCATCTGCATATAGTCCCATTTTTATTTCATAGTTCCGAATTTTTATGCCTTCTAAAGATGCTCTTATCATAATGGCCAGGGGTTCAATGGCTATATCAAAGAGAAGCGGAGAGAGAGGGCATCCCTGGCGCGTCCCCCTACCCATCATAATAGGAGGAGAGTTAATATTATTTATTATTAATCTCGTATGGGATTGTTTATGTAGATTTTCTAGGAAATTAGAGAAATTTCCTGTAATCCCAAATTTTGATAAAGATGTTATTGTATGATTAAAAATAACCGAGTCAAACGCCTTTTCTGCGTCGATTGACAGGATAGCTAAATCAGGGGTGCCCTCTCTCTCCACCTCAGAGGAGGGGGGATTCTGAGTATAGTCTAAAGTGACAAGAAGTTCTCTAATTTTTGCAGCCGAGTTTCGGTTATTAAGAAAGCCAGCTTGGTCCGGATGGATTATTTTTGTTAAGATATTCTGTAGTCTGATTGCTAAGATAGATGTCATGATTTTGTAATCAGAATTTAGGAGGGCAATGGGTCTATATGACTCTTTTTGAGATGGATCTTTCCCTTCTTTTAAAATCAGGGTCGTAAATGAGGAGGAGAAGGAAGGTGAGGCCGATTTGCCGTTAATGTACATCTCGTTAAAGAGATTGCTCAGGTAAGGTGTTATTTGGGCTGATAAAATTTTGAAAAATTCATTTGGAAGTCCATCCGGACCTGCTGCCTTATTAAGGGAAAGATTAGAGATTACTTCCTCTATCTCTTCTATTAGAATGGGAGAGTTAAGATTGGATGTCTCTTCATCCGAGGCTGAAGGATAGGAGATTTTACTCCAGAATTCTGATGCTTTCACAGCATCATAGCCTCTGCATGTATATATGTCACGAAAGTATTCTATAAATATACCCGCTATATCTTCTGGGTTCGTTACCTGTTTTCCATTATGAGTTAGTTTTTCTATCAGTGTTTTTTTTCCTTCATTTTTAACTAATTTGGCTAGCATTTTTCCAGATTTATTACCAAATCTATAAAGTTTAGCTTGAAACCTAAGTTCTCTGTGGGTTTCTTGGGTCATTGCAAAAGTGTCTCTAATGCTTTTGGCACGAATATATTTCGCCCAGTTTAAAGGAGTTTTTTCAAGTAAAAAACGGTTATATGAATTGATCAGGGAATTATTCATCTCCCTCTCTCTTAACTTTACCTTTTTGGATAGGATGGCAGAATAGGCGATAATTTCTCCTCTAAGAACTGCTTTCGCAGTCTCCCAGAATATATCGGGGCGCTGTATATATTCTTTGTTAAAATTAACATATTCTGCAAATTTATCCCTCAACCATTTTTTAAATTTTAGGTCTGTAGTTAGATGATAAGGAAAAAAGAATCGTGAGGTATTCGTATTAAATTGATCAAAGTAAAGTTCAAGAGTAATGGGTCCGTGGTCAGATAGAAGGATTGGCATTAATCCTGCTTTTACTTTTGTTATTGCAATACGTTCATCAATTAGGAATAAATCAATCCTGGAAAGGGTTTTGTGAGCTTTTGAAAGGCAGGTGTAGTCTTGGGCGCCAGGGTTCTGGACTCTCCAGATGTCACATAATGCTAAATTGTGCTTAAGTTTATTGAATATTTTGGAGTCTAGATTATCTTTTTTTTGTTTTAACTGTTTGACATTGTTTCTAAGTCTGTCTAGGGGACAGTGTGGTGCCATATTGAAGTCACCTCCTAGGATCAAATGTCCTTCAGAGGTTAATAGGAGTTTTGACTGGATTAGATTCCAGAACTCTGGGTCGGAGGTATTTGGTCCGTATATGTTACATATTGTATAAGTTATCTGTGCGTTCCTCAGCTTTACCATTATGTATCTCCCCCCGGGGTCAGCCTCAGAGTGCAGTATCTCTACTTTGGCTTTTTTTCCAATCAGTATAGCCACACCTTTCTTTTTTCCAGCACTCGGTGCTGCAAGGACCTCTTTGACCCATTGCGCCTTTAGTTTTAAAGATTCTTCTGAATTTAGGTGGGTCTCTTGTAAAAGACCGATATCGGTTTGAGCCTTCCGCAGATGTGTAAGTATCGCCTTTCGTTTAATGGAAGTTGAGATGCCTCCCACATTCCATGATACTATTTTTAATTTATTAATCCCTTGTGTCATCTAGATTGTGGAGAGGGGGGGGAGGGGTCGAGATAGAGGGAAGGAAAAAAAAAAAAACCCCACATACATACAATAGACAAAGACCACCCTATCCCAAGGGGGTTCCCTAATCACAAGGCCTAATTTCTCAATGTGTGGCGAAGTCATTTTTTAGTGAGGTTGTGGGTTCATAGTTTTGAAAAAATTTTCAGCCAGCTGGGCATCTTCAAATATATGTGTTGTGTTGTTAACTATAAGTCTGAGTTTGGAGGGATAAATTATGGTGGCATGGTGACCATCCTGTATGAATTTGGTACAGATTGGGGCTAACTCTCTTCTCTTGGAAGCTGTGTATGCAGAGAAATCTTGGAAAATTAAAATTTTAGCATTTTCTATGTAGATGGGCTGGTTTTTCCGGAAATATTGTAATATCATATTTTTGTCCTGAAAGTTAAGTAGTCTTGCAATAACCGGTCTAGGACGATTGCCGTTTTTGTTATCTGAACGGGGGGTGCCTAACCTATGGGCTCTCTCCACCAAAATTGAATGATAGGTTGGAGGAATTTTAAGGGCCTTTGTGAGTGTGTCTGAAATAAAGCAACATAAATCGTCAAATTGTTTGTCTTCTGGAAGACCAATTATCCGAATGTTATTTCTTCTGGAGCGGTTTTCCAGATCCTCTAGCCTATCATAAACTTTTTGAGTATTATTGTTTAAACTTTCTAATTTAGAGCTATGCCCTAATGTTAGGTCTTCTAGATCTGATACTCGCTGCTCCATTTCTTGCAGCCTGCTGGAGAATTGTCTAATCTCTTGGGTGAGTGAGGAAATGTCCTGCCTAATCTCTGCCCTAAGAACATCAAATTTAGGTGTAAGTGCTTCTGTGATGTTTGCAACCAGACTCTGTGGGGTAGAGAGTTCCGGCATCGTTATTGTATGGGCTAAGGTAGATTGTGCTTCAGTGGTAGATTCCTGGGTATTTTTAGGTTTCCTGTCCCTTTGTCTAGCTGCCATATTTGGAGAGGGTGTCTTAGATGTAATAGATACAAATTTATCCATAAGCCACGTGTCTAATTGTGATAGTGACGGAGGAGGGTGTTGGTGAAGGGCCCTTCCAAAAAAATGGAGGGGGAAAGCCAAGGGGATTGAGTGAGGGTGTGTTCTTATATGAGATTGATCCAGAGAAGTGACAGAATGTGAGGGCCAGTGAGGTGAGGAATAGTGGGGGTAAGTTGTGTTATAAAAGACAATATTTGTGATCAGGGGTATTAAGTGAAAAAGTGAGGTGTCGTGTATTTAAGCTAGTTTAAGGTGGCTAATGTGAGGTTCTGTAAGGAATCAATTTAGTCTTATTACCGAAATAAGTGATAGGGTGTTAGTGCAGGTGACGTTAGGGTGTTTATGATTGTGGCAGAATAGCAGTTTTGTGCGATTAGTGAAGGTTACAAATAATAGGATTCTACAATGTGCTTTGTCCCTAGTGTTATAACCAAAGCAGACAATTACATAATTCTTTGATATGGGAGTAGGGGGATTTTAGGCAGATGCTCAGTTCCTCTCTTCTTCAGAAGATAGGGGGTTTCTAATCTGCTAAGGAATAGCAGTATAGGTTGGTCACTCTCTATATGAGTTGATTCTAGATGTCAGCACTAGATTATTTTCACAAGTACTCTGGTTATAGATTTCTTATAGAAATAGTCAGGTTTTCTGTGTATTTAAATTTTATAATTTTAAATCCAGGTGAAAAGACCAGGGATTTTCATTTAACCCGCAAGTAATATGAGAGACAATATAACAAATGTTTTTTAAATAGTAGCATTTCTATGGTAAGATTTGAAGTTTTGCTTTACAAACAGTAGTCTAATGGGTAGTAGTACTGTATGGGTAGCCAAGGTAGGTAATAGTTATTCGCTCTTTTAGTGATAACAGAGCCTATGAATAGTTTTGGAGAGGAAAGGGTTTAGAGAGTTGTGTTCATAATGTATGAGATAAACAGAAGAAGTGGAGACAGTGTGGTATGGTCTTAGAGTGATGTACTGATCCTTTCTAAGGAGTATAATTTTACTTGTATATTTCTATATGCACCAATATCATTAATTGGAAGTAGTATAGGGCTAATAAAATGTTGGCCAAGCTGCTTTTAATAGGCCTATCTAGTGCTGGAGTAATAATTACTAGTTTGTAGGTATAGGTATGGCCTCTTTATTAGTAATAATAGGCCAGTGTTGCTGGGTAGAACTCAGGCTCAACATACATTTAAGATCCTATATAGTGACATTCTGGTAATGTAGTCATGTTGTTCATAGGGATTTATAAAAAGATCTAGAGCTATAGCCTTAAGTTATAATAGAGAAACAGCGAAGTTATAATACTCTTATAAGATTATAAGTGCAGTATCAGCATAGTTATATTAGAGCATTTCTCAAAGTGATTTGTTTCTTTTTCTCTTTCTTTTCTTCCTTCTCTTTCACTCTCCCCCTCTATGTTTAAGAAGCACTGAAAAAGACGGGAGTCATACAGATTATGTCCATATATCTAAGTTCTGCACATTTTTTAACAGATATAATAAAGTCCCAGTTTGAATTCTTGGTAATTTGCGGTTCAGTGTTTTTTCCCTTTGTTTTCTTCCCTTCTTTTCTGATTCCCTTCCCTTACTTTTGCCCAAAGTCTTGTCATAGAAGGTGTTAACAGCCGGCCTTAGGGTATTAGCCTGATTAGGAAGGTTTTTTTCTCCCTTTCCTTTTTCTTCCCCTTTTCCCTTTCTTTAAAGAGTACAGAGCCAATACAGTTCACGCAAGTGCATTAATGGCAGTTTACTTGTAGTAAATAATTGACATGCAGAGAGGTTGTATTCGGGAAACAAACATAAGCAAGAGGACATGAGAATGAGTCAATTTGATACTTTACCGGCCCCTGGCCAAAGATAAGGGATGTCCGTGGAGATTTCCTTGAGAGACCGGTCTCCCCCTACACGCAGCACCGGTGGGAGGGGGAGCACTCAGTCGGCAGAGGTAGGAAGAAAGTTCCGAAGACCAGTCCGGAGAGACTGCAGGAGGAATCACCGCGATTCAAGACAGGACCAGCAGCGCAGCAAATGGACGTGACCCGGGCCCCTCACGCAGCACCGGTGGGAGGGGACGTCCGGGCCAATGGGGAGCAGCGCCCCGTGGATCCCTGCGCCTTCTCACCGTCCCGTCGTCAGGGACGCCGCGGCTCGATGCATCCGGTGTGCCGCACTCGCCCAAGGTCCTCCAGGCGGCCAGGAGCTCCCACCTCAAAACCAGGTAAGAGTGCCGGAGCAAAAGGAAAGGGTGTACCAAGGATCAGTGCCAGGATACGCTGTTAGGTTCAGCTCCACTGCCGCAGATTGTTAAGGGATAAAAGTAGGTTAAAGTCCCAGGAGGCTGAGGTCTCCGGTGTTAAGCCTGTCTTGTTTTATGTTTAGGCAGGTGAGGGCATTCTGCATTTAAAGCTGGTAGGGCTTTATAGGAGCATCACTGTTAGAAAAGAGGTAGTTTGGGCAGTAACGGCGTTAGGTCTGGACAGCAGGCAGAGAGTCGTCCTCTTTAGTTTTATCCTCCTTCCCAGCTTTCTGCCAATATATGGAAATTTTAATTAAATCTCTGCTGGAGAATGGTAGGAGAGATTAGGACCTTGTATGGCTGCTACATGCAGCAAGGTGCAATGGAATGGCACCAGAGGAGATTCCGGCAGCGGTAGTTCTGGCTAATACAAGCCGCCCAGGGTCCCAGGGCTTGGGCGCAGAGTTCCCGCCAGTGAGCTTGCAGGAGAGGTGAGCCGGAGCAGGTGTCTCACATGACCATTCACCTGGGCTCCTCCTCCGGAAGTCCTAGAGAATACAATTTTAAACAACTTTTCAGTTTACTTCTATTATCTCATTTGCTTCATTCTCTTTGTATCCTTTGTTGAAGAAGCAACAATGCACTACTGGGAGCTAGCTGAGCTTATCGGGTAAGCCATTAAATTGAGGCATATATATATATATATATATATATATATATATATATATATATATGTATAAAGTCACCACTCTGCAGCTCCTTAGCTTACCTAGGTATTATTTTCTACAAAGGATACCAAGAGAACAAGACTAATTCGATAATAAAAGTAAATTGGAAAGTTGATCACATGCTCTGAATCATAAACGCAAAATATTGGGTTTCATGTCCCTTTTAAACTTTCATGATTAAACAAGTTTCCAATGTACTTCTCTTATCTAATTTGCATCATTCTGTAGGTATCCTTCGTTGAAAAGTCAGCTCCTGAGAAGCAATGCACTACTGGGAGCTAACTGAGAAAATCAAGTGAAACAATGATAAGAGACGTACAGCCACTAATAATCTGCTGGCTTCCTCTAGTGCATTGCTTCTTCTCAGTCTACCTAGATATACACTTCAACAAAGTATACTAAGAAAATAAAGCAAATTTGATAATAGAAGTAAATTGGAAAGTTGTGTTAAATGGAGTGATCTATCCAAATCATGATTTTACTGTCCCTTTAAAAGGGAATGTTACTAGTTCTTTGTATAGATAATCCCCAAGGCAGAACATACAGTGTGATCTGAGACTGAGATGTCATCGCAGAAAATGCAGCATGTCTGCAGAAAGAACAGGAGACATGCAGGAACTGTTAGAGCTTGAACTTTGTAGTGCTGCTCCACATTAGACAGTTCTCTTCAAACAGAGCTGTGCTCTGGCTGCACTGTGCAAGTTTTCCTTAGCACAGTGCATCCAGAGCAAAGTGCTGTTTGAAGTGAGCAGTCAAATATGCAGTAGCGCTGCAAAGCAGCAGCGCATTGCTTGTTGACTGTCTCTCAGAGAATTATTTTTCTAACCCGCACCCTAGCCTTTCCCAGTCTGCAAAGCTGTTGATTCTGAATGTAAGACGTTAGTAGGAGCATTGCATCTTTTTTATTACTACATTTCTATGTTAGACCAAGAGAAAAGGAAACAGATTTATTCAAGAGACATTTTAAATTTTTCTTTTTTTGAATGCAGCTAATTTGCAATGCAATTTCCAACTACTACACTATATTATAAACCTGCGGAAAATGTTTTCACTAAAAAAATTCTCATTGCAGAAAGTGAAGAAAAGTTCTGCCTCTGGGTAGACAATGCTTCCTCAGACCTAAATAGAAATATTTGTATCTTACTCTTATTGCCCAATTTTCCATTTACACAGACATACATAACCTTTATTTCAGTCAAAACATATTTATAAATATTATAAAGTAAAAATTAAACTTTCATGATTCTTTTGAGTTTACTTTTGTTATCAAATTTGCTTTATTCTTTTAGTGTCATTTCTTAAAGAGTATACCTAAGTAATCTAAGGAGGAGTAGCGCACTACTGGGAGCTAGCTGATGATTGATGGCTGCATATATATATAAGACAAGGTGTTAACTTTTAAACCTGTTGGCAGCTCTGGTTTCAAGCCTATATCTTTTAAATTGATGATAATAAAATTCTTTTAAAACGGACTTGGAATACGCCTGGATCACTTCTTTATCGTTTACATATATATATATATATATATATATCTATCTGTTGTCATAGGCTTACCAGATGTAGTCAGCTATCTCCCAGTAGGCCATTGCTGCGACTCTACGCTTCAACAATGTATACCAATAGAATGAAGCGCATTTGATAATAGCAGTGAATTGGTATTTATTTATTTTCATTGAATGCTGTATTTGAATCATGAAGTTTAATTTTTACGTTACTGCCCCTTAAAGGGACATTCCAGTCAAAATTTAATTGCACGTAAATGAATTACATCTTTGCTTAGAAACATATACTTGTATTGGCAAAAATTATTCTTTTAAATGTTATCACCTTTTTAGTGTTATATAGTTTAGTGTAATATTTTTCTCTGCACGTGCCTATGAAGCATAACTAGATATTCTCAGTGCACCAGCATTTTAAATACTGCAGCTGCTCAGAGCACCAGTGGGTCTTGTGTCAAGTCAGCCATTAACAAATTGAGTCATTACCAGATAATACAAGAACCTTAGGGTCTCTAAACAAATTGAAAGACATTCAGTTAGAGAGTGAGTAATAAGATATTGATATAGTGAGTAAGAAAGACGCAGATAGTGATTCTGTCATCCTCTGAGCCTGAGACACATTGATTTTTAATTTACTAGAACATAAATTTCTCATGTCAGATATTTAAATTAAATGTCTCATATTTTGTGATTTTTTTTTTTTGTAAGCAATTCTTTTAAAGGGACACTGAACACCAATTTTTTTCTTTCATGATTCAGATAGAGCATGCAATTTTTAGCAACTTTCTAATTTACTTCTATTATCAATTTTTCTTCGTTCCCTTGCTATCTTTATTTGAAAAAGAAGGCATCTATGCTAAGGAGCCAGCCAATTGTTGGTTTAGAACCATGGACAGCACTTGTTTATTGGTGCTTTCCAATCAGCAAGGACAACCCAGGTTGTTCACCAAAAATGGGCCGGCATCTAAATGAAGAAAATTTGATAATAGGAGTAAAATAGAAAGTTGCTTAATATTTCGTGCTCTATCTGAATCGCGAAAGAAAAAAATTTGGGTTCAGTGTCCCTTTAAGCTCACAAATGCAAAAAACAGTATGGAGTTCAAATATCCCTTAAAGGGACACTGAACCCAAACATTTTATTTCGTGATTCAAATAGAGCATGCAATTTTAAGCAACTTTCTAATTTACTCCTTTTATCAATTTTTCTTCACTCTCTTGCTATCTTTATTTGAAAAAGAAGGCATCTAAGCTTTTTTTTTTTTTGTTCAGTACTGTGGACAGCACTTTTTTTATTGGTGCATGAATTTATCCACCAATCAGCAAGAACAACCCAGGTTGTTCACCAAAAACTTACATTCTTGCATTTCAAATAAAGATACTAAGAGAATGAAGAAAATTTGATAAAAGGAGTAAATTAGAAAGTTGCTTAAAATTGCATGCTCTATCTGAATCACAAATGAAAAAATTGAGTTCAGTGTCCCTTTAAGCCCAATCCATATAGCTTCATTTTTTTTGCAATTGCAATTAAGTTATAATTAGTTAGTAATTTTTTGTGGCTTGCAATCATTTTGAGGGTTAAAGGAACAGGAAACCCCAAAAAAATATTTCATGATTTTAATAGAACATACAGTTTTAAACAACTTTCCAATTGTCTTCTATTATTTGTTTGCTTCACTCTCTTGTTATCCTTTGCTGAAGGAACATCATTGCATTACTGGCAGCTAGCTGAACACATCTAGTTAGCCAATCACAAGAGACAAATGTGTGCAGGCAGCAATCAGCAGCTAGCTCCCTCTAGTGTTGGACAAGTGCATATTCTTATTCAACAAGGGATACTAAGAGAACGAAGCACATTTAAAAATAGAAGTGAATATAAAAGTGTCTTAAAATGACCTGCTCTATCTCACTGGGTTTCAAACCTGTCCCCAGGCCTCCCTAACAGGCCAGATTTTCCAGGATTTCCGTGGGTGAGACCAGGGTTATGACCAGTTCAGATATCCTCAGAATCTGTCCTGTTAGGGACGCCTGAAGACAGGTTTGAAAACCAGTGCTCTATCTGAATCATGCAACTTTAATTTTGACTTTCCTATCCCTTTAAACACATAATTATGTGCTAGTGACAGTGTAAAAATAAAATGCTCTAATACACTAGGGAATTTTCTATTATTTTTTTGTAGCATTTTTTCATATCCCTTTAAATACATGGTTAAATTAGAAATTTAAAGCTAATTTTTTCATTTTTGACGTAACTACTGAACAATTTTTTGTACTATTCTTAGTTCATAATCTAAATGGAATAGCTTGTGTCCTATGCTTAAATAATACATTTCTATCATCATTTAGTAAGCTAATGTGTTTTTCTTACATAACAGCCACACATTTTATTCTTCATTGGTCTCATTACATTTTCTATAAGTGGAAAGCTGAGGCAATTGCATTTGTTGGTTTCAGAGGTGCCAAGAATCAGACGCAGCACTGAAAATACGCGCTCCTGTTAACTTTTGTAACACTTAAAGGGATATGAAACCCAAATAATTTCTTTTGTGATTCAGACAAAGCGTACAATATAAAAAAAGTTTCCAATTCACTTTTTATTATCAAATTTGCTTTGTTCTCATGGTATTTTTTGTTGGAGAGATACGTAGGTAGGTGTCTGGAGCACTATTTGACAGGATATAGTGCTATGATCTAGTGCTCTTGCAGATGTATCACATTCATGCAAAACTGCTGCTATATAGTGTTCCAGAAATGGACTGGCGCCTAAGCATATGTCCCTTCTTTTCAACCAAAGATTACCAAGGGAACGAAGAAAATTGATAATAAAAGTAAATTAGAATTTGTTTTAAAATTGCATGCTTTATCTGAACCATGAAAGAACATTTTGGCTTTCATATCCCTTTAAAGGGACAGTAAACAGCTTGGGCTTTGTATATAAAATGTTTACTTATGCATAATGAAACTACTTTGCAATATATTTTCATTGTTTATTTTGCCTCCTTTTCATGTAATTTAGCTCTGAAATTTGACTAATTTCTAGTATGCCGATTTTGAAATGTACCCTGCTACATATCTGTCCCTAATTGGCTATATCAGATAACTGCAAAATAATGTATTTTAGTTATCTGTGAACTAAAGCCCTGATTGGCCCTTCCAAATAAGGCAAAGAGTTAGTGGATTTTGACTATTGAAAAATAATTGCAGAAAAAAGTGGATGTTAAAAATGTTAAAACTTGGCTGATGTGTTATTCTTTAGTAGCACAACAGAAATGCCTTGCAATTTCAAGGTTTTTTATTGTTCCAAAGGGGTATTGTAGTATGAATGAAAGTGAGGAATTTGAACACATTTTTACAAACACCATTATTTGCTACGTTTTTCTCTTAGTTTTATTCATGTGCCATTTTATTTGTTTGTTTATTATTTCATTAGAAGCTACTTTAATCTGGCAATTTCTCCCATGGGCCTTTGCTGTTCTGTATAAACTACCTGCAGCTGTGTGTGTATGTGAGTGGATACAAGGGCCGATATATGTGCGTGTGGACACTTGTGCGAGATTATTGTGAGAGGGATTGTGTGTTGGGGCGGGGCTGTGGAATTGGTAAAAATGTACTAACTCCGACTTCAATATAAATCTTAAAACAATACTATTTCAGAGGAACATGAAATAAAAAAAAATTTTTAAACGTTAAAATATTTTTGCATGAAAAGGATTTACTAAAGTGATGGTAAGTCCTAGCGTTTCAAAAACGTTATGATTTACCAGCACTAAAAATAACGGTGACCTTCATTCACACGTTTATAAAAACTATGTAGAAGGTATCTTTATTATATACAGCTTCACTGCTAAACTGAGTGCCTTCGGCCGCCCACGGACATGACATTTCCACCTCTTAGCCAATAGCCATGATAGCCATACGACACTGTGCCGTATGCTAGACATTGGTGCCCGGAGCCGCTTATGTTAGCAGTAAATCTGCAGTGAAATAAAGATACTTTCTACACAGCTTTTTTTAAACCTGTGAATGAAGATCACCTTTATTTTTAGTGATGGTAAATCCCAGCGTTTTTGAAATGCTAGGATTTACCCTCACTTTAAAGCTGTTTATTTTGAAACTAACAGGAAGTGCATATACTGTATATGTCCCTCTCCCTGAACTTTTGAATGAACAGAGGCACACTCCACCCCTATAAAGGATTTAATGGAGAAGATAAAACACATTCTTTGTAATTTTAGTTTTTTTTTTCTTCTTCAAAAGGTTAATTAAATGAATTAAGTTTAGATTATCTTATTCTTAAGTGCACAATTTCTGTTCTTAATGTTACATTATTACTGCTATAACCAAAATTGAATTTCCATTATTGTAAATATTGGAAATAAAGAGAATAAAGCCATAAAGGTAAAGCTTCTTAAAGGGACATAATAATGCAAAAAAAAAAAAATATATGCTTTAATTCATTAGAGGATGTAGTTTTAGCACTAACAAGCCAACAATGCTATGTGTTTGAACCCTTGTGTGTATATATACTAGTATTGGTCCATGAATATATAGAAGATTACACACACACACACACACACATATACATATACACGCAGACACACACACACATATACTCACACACAGACACATATTAAACACACACTTATACACACAGGCATGTACATATATACACACACATATGCACGCAGACACACACACACACACATATACTCACACACAGACACATATTAAACACACACTTATACACACAGGCATGTACATATATACACACACATATGCACGCAGACACACACACACACACACATATACTCACACACAGACACATATTAAACACACACTTATACACACAGGCATGTACATATATACACACACACATGCACGCAGACACACACACACATATACTCACACACAGACACATATTAAACACACACTTATACACACAGGCATGTACATATATACACACACATATGCACGCAGACACACACACACATATACTCACACACAGACACATATTAAACACACACTTATACACACAGGCATGTACATATATACACACACATATGCACGCAGACACACACATATACTCACACACAGACACATATTATACACACACACTTATACACATAGACATGTACATATATACAGACACATATGCACGCAGACACATACATACGTACACACACATATAGAAATACACAGACACATATAGGACCACAGCACTTTTACATTTCCTGACCGTTTGGGACCTACGCTATTTTTACATTTCTGCAGTGTTTGTGTTTAGCTGTAATTTTTCTCTTACTCATTTACTGTATCCACACATATTTCTCGCCATTAAATGGACTTTCGAAAGATACTATTATTTTTATCATATCTTATAATTTACTATAAATGTTTTTATAAAATATGATGAAAAAATTAAAGAAAAAACACTTTTTCTAACTTTGACCCCCAATATCTGTTACACATCTACAACCACGAAAAAAACACCAATGCTAAATAGTTTCTAATTTTTTTCCTGAGTTTAGAAATACCCAATGTTTACATGTTCTTTGCTTTTTTTTGCAAGTCATAGGACAGGAAAAAATTTCACATTTCAGGAAATGACAGAAAACAACATCATTGCAAACGAGTTTTGTCAGTACAATATGCATAGCAGTTCAATAATAAATATGCAATTTTTTATGTCTGCAATAACTGGTGCAAACAAAAATGTAAAGCTAGAACCATTAGTAGATACATAACTTTGTCTGCAGATGTTCTATCTAAATACAAAGATAGCTCAACACTCTAAGGCTGAGTAGTGACCGTTATGAATTACGTTTCTGGTTCGACTAGCTCAATATTGCACCTGTATGCTGAAGGTTTCTTCTTAGTAGTATTTTATTCTATATTAACACCACGTGTAAACTGCAGACTAGCAGGAGCTATGAATTCAGTAACCTTATTTCTTTCATGTAATTAGCAAGAGTCCATGAGCTAGTGATGTATGGGATATACATTCCTACCAGGAGGGGCAAAGTTTCCCAAACCTTAAAATGCCTATAAATACACCCCTCACCACACCCACAATTCAGTTTTACAAACTTTGCCTCCTATGGAGGTGGTGAAGTAAGTTTGTGCTAGATTCTACGTTGATATGCGCTCCGCAGCAGGTTGGAGCCCGGTTTTCCTCTCAGCGTGCAGTGAATGTCAGAGGGATGTGAGGAGAGTATTGCCTATTTGAATGCAATGATCTCCTTCTACGGGGTCTATTTCATAGGTTCTTTGTTATCGGTCGTAGAGATTCATCTCTTACCTCCCTTTTCAGATCGACGATATACTCTTATATATATACCATTATCTCTGCTGATTTTCGTTTCAGTACTGGTTTGGCTTTCTACAACATGTAGATGAGTGTCCTGGGGTAAGTAAGTAAGCTTATTTTCTGTGACACTCTAAGCTATGGTTAGGGAATTTTTTATAAAGTTCTAAATATATGTATTCAAACATTTATTTGCCTTGACTCAGGATGTTCAACATTCCTTATTTTCAGACAGTCAGTTTCATACTTGGGATAATGCATTTGAATCAATCATTTTTTTCTTACCTTAAAAAATTTGACTTTTTCCCTGTGGGCTGTTAGGCTCGCGGGGGCTGAAAATGCTTCATTTTATTGCGTCATTCTTGGCGCAGACTTTTTTGGCGCAAATTTTTTTTCTGTTTTTGGCGTCATACGTGTCGCCGGAAGTTGCATCATTTTTTGACGTTTTTTTTGCGTCAAAAGTGTCGGCGTTCCGGATGTGGCGTCATTTTTGGCGCCAAAAGCATTTAGGCGCCAAATAATGTGGGCGTCTTATTTGGCGCTAAAAAATATGGGCGTCATTTTTGTCTCCACATTATTTAAGTCTCATTATTTATTGCTTCTGGTTGCTAGAAGCTTGTTCACTGGCATTTTTTTCCCATTCCTGAAACTGTCATTTAAGGAATTTGATCAATTTTGCTTTATATGTTGTTTTTTTCTATTACATATTGCAAGATGTTCCACGTTGCAACTGAGTCAGAAGATACTTCAGGAAAATCGCTGCCCGGTGCTGGAGCTACCAAGCTAAGTGTATCTGCTATAAACTTTTGGTATCTGTTTCTCCAGCTGTTGTTTGTATTGCATGTCATGACAAACTTATTAATGCAGATAAAATTTCCTTTAGTACTGTTACATTACCTGTTGCTGTTCCGTCAACATCTAATTTTCAGAGTGTTCCTGATAACATAAGAGATTTTATTTTTTAAATCCATTAAGAAGGCTATGTCTGTTATTTCTCCTTCTAGTATACATAAAAGTCTTTTAAAACTTCTCTTTTTTCAGATGAATTTTTAAATGAACATTATCATTCTGATACTGATAATGGTTCTTCTGGTTCAGAGGTTTCTGTCTCAGAGGTTGATGCTGATAAATCTTTGTATTTGTTCAAGATGGAATTTATTCGTTCTTTACTTAAAGAAGTATTAATTGCATTAGAAATAGAGGATTCTGGTCCTCTTGATTCTAAATCTAAACGTTTAAATAAGGTTTTTAAATCTCCTGTAGTTATTCCAGAAGTGTTTTCTCTCCCTGATGCTATTTCTGAAGTAATTTCCAGGGAATGGAATAATTTGGGTAATTCATTTACTCCTTCTAAAACGTTTAAGCAATTATATCCTGTGCCATCTGACAGATTAGAGTTTTTTGGGACAAAATCCCTAAGGTTAATGGGGCTGTCTCTACTCCTGCTAAACGTACTACTATTCCTACGGCAGATAGTACTTCATTTAAGGATCCTTTAGATAGGAAAATTGAATCCTTTCTAAGAAAAGCTTACTTATGTTCAGGTAATCTTCTTAGACCTGCTATATTTTTAGCGGATGTTGCTGCAGCTTCAACTTTTTGGTTAGAAGCTTTAGCGCAACAAGTAACAGATCATAATTTTATAGCATTATTATTATTCTATAACATGCTAATAATTTTATTTGTGATACCATCTTTTGATATCATTAGAGTTGATGTCAGGTATATGTCTCTAGCTATTTTAGCTAGAAAAGCTTTATGGCTTAAAACTTGGAATGCTGATATGTCTTCTAAGTCAACTTTGCTTTCCCTTTCTTTCCAGGGTAATAAATTATTCGGTTCTCAGTTGGATTCTATTATCTCAACTGTTACTGGAGGGAAGGGAACTTTTTTACCAAAGGATAAAAAATCTAAGGTAAATTTAGGTCTAATAATCGTTTTCGTTCCTTTCCTCACAACAAGGAACAAAAGCCTGATCCTTCATCCTCAGGAGCGGTATCAGTTTGGAAACCATTTCCAGTTTGGAATATATCCAAGCCTTATAGAAACCTAAAGCCAGCTCCTAAGTACCCATGAAGGTGCGGCCCTCATTCCAGCTCAACTCAGGTATGGGATCAATTCCGTTCACAATCTCTGGTTTCAGAACATTGTTTCAGAAAGGTACAGAATTGGCTTCAAGTTAAGGCCTCCTGCAAAGAGATTTTTTTCTTTCCCGTGTCCCAGTAAACACAGCAAAGGCTCAGCATTTCTGAAATGTGTTTCAGATCTAGAGTTGGCTGGAGTAATTATGCCAGTTCCAGTTCTGGAACAGGGGCTGGGGTTTTATTCTATCTCTTCATTGTACCAAAGAAGGTCAATTCCTTCAGACCAGTTCCGGATCTATCAATATTGAATCGTTATGTAAGGATACCAACATTCAAGATGGTAACTGTAGGACTATCCTGCCTTTTGTTTAGAAAGGGCATTATATGTCTACAATAGATTTACAGGATGCATATCTGCATATTCCGATTCATCCAGATCACTTTTAGTTTCTGAGATTCTCTTTTTAGACAAGCATTACCAGTTTTGTGGCTCTACCGTTTGGCCTAGCATCAGCTCCAAGAATTTTTTCAAAGGTTCTCAGTGCCCTTCTGTCTGTAATCAGAAAACAGGGTTTTGGTATTTCCTTATTTGGACGATATCTTGGTACTTGCTCAGTCTTCACATTTTCGCAGAATCTCATACGAATCGACTTGTGTTGTTTCTTCAAGATCATGGTTGGAGGATCAATTTACCAAAAAGTTCATTGATTCCTCAGACAAGGGTAACCTTTTTAGGTTTCCAGATAGATTCAGTGTCTATGACTCTGTCCTTGTCAGACAAGAGAAGTTTAACATTGATATCAGCTTGTCAAAACCTTCAGTCACAATCATTCCCTTTGGTAGCCTTATGCATGGAAATTTTAGGTCTTATAAGAAGAAAAAATGGGGTTTATTTAGCAGCGCTAAAAAAAGCTAGGAAATGATGATACCAATCTAATTTATGTTTTATACAATCTATTTTATTTAAAAATTCTTATAACACATAAAAACAACAGCAAATACTTTTCCTAATTAATAAAGGGACGTCTCCCTTATACAACACTTATAAAAACAGACTAGAACTATATAATCCTAGAATTTCAGGTATAAAGGAATTAATTCTATAGATAACATATGGCAAGCAACAAATTTCTAAGATAAATGGTGAATTAAATATTTAAAAGGCACAAATGTATCAATCCTAATAGCTTTACAGTTCTTCAGTAACAAATTCAGTTATAAAGTTACACAGTTACTTTCCTTGGACATATAATTGGCTCAGGTGTGCTGGATAGTTAAAAAGGCAAAAAACAGCCAATATTCTGATTTAGGTGCCAAAGCAATCGTGGTTAATGGAAATGGTTAATTTAACAGATGAATACCTTGATGTCTTTAAAGTTCAGTTTGCGTGTTTTAAAAAACGTAGTGCAAATTAGTGTAGAGGTACCTTAATCTGTCCTGGTTGCAACCGCTGATTATCTTCACTGTGAGGGATTCACAGACTGTTTGTTCCTGGTGCTTCTGATAAGTCACCTGACCTTCTCTTTGATTCAGAGGTCAGGGGTGATGATCCGTTCTGGTGATGTAGTTATTCTTTTTTTTTGTTTTCCTTTCTTCTTATAGCCCAAATATTGTTTTCATCTGGGTTCCCTCAGACTTCTTAAGGTTTGAAGAAATCTTTGGTCAGTGTTTAGCAGTAACACCGTATTCCCTGAAGTTACCAAAGGTAGATTTTAACTTGCAGGGTCAGGAGAAAAGTTTAAAGTTGCAGGGTCACACAGCTTTGTGACAGTAGTAAATGAAGTTTAGTAGAGTGTAGCAGGTCCCATTCAACGCGTTTCACCCTTCTGGGCTTTATCAAGAATCTACCTTTGGTAACTTCAGGGAATACGGTGTTACTGCTAAACACTGACCAAAGATTTCTTCAAACCTTAAGAAGTCTGAGGGAACCCAGATGAAAACAATATTTGGGCTATAAGAAGAAAGGAAAACAAAAAAAAAAGAATAACTACATCACCAGAACGGATCATCACCCCTGACCTCTGAATCAAAGAGAAGGTCAGGTGACTTATCAGAAGCACCAGGAACAAACAGTCTGTGAATCCCTCACAGTGAAGATAATCAGCGGTTGCAACCAGGACAGATTAAGGTACCTCTACACTAATTTGCACTACGTTTTTTAAAACACGCAAACTGAACTTTAAAGACATCAAGGTATTCATCTGTTAAATTAACCATTTCCATTAACCACGATTGCTTTGGCACCTAAATCAGAATATTGGCTGTTTTTTGCCTTTTTAACTATCCAGCACACCTGAGCCAATTATATGTCCAAGGAAAGTAACTGTGTAACTTTATAACTGAATTTGTTACTGAAGAACTGTAAAGCTATTAGGATTGATACATTTGTGCCTTTTAAATATTTAATTCACCATTTATCTTAGAAATTTGTTGCTTGCCATATGTTATCTATAGAATTAATTCCTTTATACCTGAAATTCTAGGATTATATAGTTCTAGTCTGTTTTTATAAGTGTTGTATAAGGGAGACGTCCCTTTATTAATTAGGAAAAGTATTTGCTGTTGTTTTTATGTGTTATAAGAATTTTTAAATAAAATAGATTGTATAAAACATAAATTAGATTGGTATCATCATTTCCTAGCTTTTTTTAGCGCTGCTAAATAAACCCCATTTTTTCTTCTTATCCACCATTTAGTTCTCTTTGAGGGAAGAACTTTTTTAGCAGCAGGAATCCACCTTTAGGCGCTCCTATCACACTACACATAAATTTTAGGTCTTATGACTGCCGCATCGGATGCGATCTCCTTTGCTCGTTTTCACATGCGACCTCTTCAGCTCTGTATGCTGAACCAATGGTGCAGGGATTACACAAAGATATCTCAATTAATATCTTTAAACCGATTATACGACACTCTCTGACGTGGTGGACAGATCACCATCGTTTAGTTCAGGGGGCTTCTTTGTTCTTCCGACCTGGACTATAATCTCAACAGATGCAAGTCTTACAGGTTGGGGAGCTGTGTGGGGGTCTCTGACGGCACAAGGGGTTTGGGAATCTCAGGAGGTGAGATTACCGATCAATATTTGGAACTCCGTGCAATTTTCAGAGCTCTTCAGTCTTGGCCTCTTCTGAAGAGAGAGTTGTTCATTTGTTTTCAGATAGACAATGTCACAACTGTGGCATACATCAATCATCAAGGAGGGACTCACAGTCCTCTGGCTATGAAAGAAGTATCTCGAATTTTGGTTTGGGCGGAATCCAGCTCCTGTCTAATCTCTGCGGTTCATATCCCAGGTATAGACAATTGGGAAGCGGATTATCTCAGTCGCCAAACGTTGCATCCGGGCGAATGGTCTCTTCACCCAGAGGTATTTCTTCAGATTGTTCAAATGTGGGAACTCCCAGAAATAGATCTGATGGCTTCTCATCTAAACAAGAAACTTCCCTGGTATGTGTCCAGATCCTGGGATCCTCGGGCGGAGGCAGTGGATGCATTATCATTTCCTTGGAAGTATCATCCTGCCTATATCTTTCCGCCTCTAGTTCTTCTTCCAAAAGTATTCTCCAAGATTCTACAGGAATGCTCGTTTGTCCTGCTGGTAGCTCCAGCATGGCCTCACAGGTTTTGGTATGCGGATCTTGTCCGGATGACCTCTTGCCAGCTGTGGACTCTTCCGTTAAGACCAGACTTTCTGTCGCAAGGTCCTTTCTTCCATCAGGATCTCAAATCCTTAAATTTTAAGGTATGGAGTTGAACGCTTGATTCTTGGTCAAAGAGGTTTCTCTGACTCTGTGATTAATACTATGTGACAGGCTCGTAATCTGTATCTAGAGAGATATATTATAGAGTCTGGAAGACTTATATATTTCTTAGTGTCTTTCTCATCATTTTTCTTGGCATTCTTTTTGAATACCGAGAATTTTACAGTTTCTTCAGGATGGTTTAGATAACGGTTTGTCCGCAAGTTCCTTGAATGGACAAATCTCTGCTCTTTCTGTTCTTTTTCACAGAAAGTTTGCTAATCTTCCTGATATTCATTGTTTTGTACAAGCTTTGGTTCGTATAAAACCTGTCTTTAAGTCAATTTCTCCTCCTTGAAGTTTGAATTTGGTTCTGGGGGCTTTTCAAGCTCCTCCTTTTGAACCCATGTATTCTTTGGTCATTAAATTACTTTCTTGGAAAGTTTTGCTTCTTTTGGCCATCTCTTCTACCAGAAGAGTCTCTGAATTATCTGCTCTTTCTTGTGAGTCTCCTTTCCTGATTTTTCATCAGGATAAGGCGGTGCTGCAAACTTCTTTTGAATTTTTTACCTAAGGTTGTGAATTCTAACAACATTAGTAGAGAAATTGTGGTTCCTTCATTGTGTCCTAATCCTATGAATTCTAAGGAGAAATCATTGCATTCTTGGATGCTGTTAGAGCTTTGTATTATTATGTTGAAGCTACTAAGTCTTTCTGAAAGACTTCTAGTCTATTTGTCCTCTTTTCCGGTTCTAGAAAAGGCCAGAAAGCTTCTGCCATTTCTTTGGCATCTTGGTTGAAATCTTTATTTCATCATGCCTATGTCGAGTCGGGTAAAATTCCGCCTCGAAGGATTACAGCTCATTCTACTAGGTCAGTTTCTACTTCCTGGGCGTTTAGGAATGAAGCTTCGGTTGATCAGATTTGCAAAGCAGCAACTTGGTCCTCTTTGCATATTTTTACTAAATTCTACCATTTTGATGTGTTTTCTTCTTCTGAAGCAGTTTTTGGTAGAAAAGTACTTCAGGCAGTGGTTTCAGTTTGAATCTTCTGTTTATGTTTTTCATTAAACTTTATTTTGGGTGTGGATTATTTTCAGCCGGAATTGGCTGTCTTTATTTTATCTCTCCCTCTCTAGTGACTCTTGCGTGGAAAGATCCACATCTTGGGTAGTCATTATCCCATACGTCACTAGCTCATGAACTCTTGCTAATTACATGAAAGAAAACATAATTTATGTAAGAACTTACCTGATAAATTCATTTCTTTCATATTAGCAAGAGTCCATGAGGCCCGCCCTTTTTTGTGGTGGTTATGATTTTTTTGTATAAAGCACAATTATTCCAATTCCTTATTTTATATGCTTTCGCACTTTTTTCTTATCACCCCACTTCTTGGCTATTCGTTAAACTGAATTGTGGGTGTGGTGAGGGGTGTATTTATAGGCATTTTAAGGTTTGGGAAACTTTGCCCCTCCTGGTAGGAATGTATATCCCATACGTCACTAGCTCATGGACTCTTGCTAATATGAAAGAAATGAATTTATCAGGTAAGTTCTTACATAAATTATGTTTTCTTCTACTAGATACGACAAGTCCACGGATTCATCCTTACTTGTGGGATATTATCCTCCTGCTAACAGGAAGTGGCAAAGAGCACCACAGCAGAGCTGTATATATAGCTCCTCCCTTCTCTCCATCCCCAGTCATTCTCTTTGCCTATACTAAGTAATAGGAAGAGGTAAAGTGAAAGAGGTGATAAAATGATAGTTTTTATTTTCTTCAAGCAAGACTTTTTTATTTTAAATGGTACAGGTGAGTGCTATTTTTTCCCAGGCAGCAGATGGATGAAGATTTCTGCATGGAGACTGATGATCTTAGCAGTTGTCACTTAGATCCAGAGTAGTTCCCACAGAATGACTGAGGAGTACTTGATAAACTTCAGTGTAAGGAACGTTTTTCATGCTACAAGCATTGAAGTATGTTCAGTCATTTTTTTCTGGAGAGACTGTGTTATTTCAGAACTGACTGACAGTATTCCCATAAGGGAAGGGGTAAGCAGTAAATCCTACATGTGAGAAAACTGGGAAGCAGATTTTCTAAGTCGTCAGACTTTTCATCCGGGGGAGTGGGAACTCTATCCGGAGGTGTTTGCGACATTGATTCGTCAATGGGGCACACCGGAATTGGATCTGATGGCATCTCATCAGAATGCCAAACTCCCTTGTTATGGATCCAGATCAAGGGATCCCCAAGCAGAACTGATAGATGCTCTAGCAGTACCTTGGTCGTTCAACCTGGCTTATGTGTTTCCTCCCTTTCCTCTCCTGCCTCGTCTAATTGCCATGATCAAACAGGAGAGGGCTTCGGTAATCTTGATAGCGCCTGCATGGCCACGCAGGACCCTGGTATGCAGATTTAGTGGAAATGTCATCTCTTCCACCATGGAAACTGCCACTGAGACAGGACCTTCTCATTCAAGGTCCGTTTCAACATCCAAATCTAAATTCTCTGCAGCTGACTGCCTGGAGATTGAACGCTTGATTTTATCTAAGCGGGGATTCTCTGAGTTATTGATACCTTGATTCAGGCTCGGAAGCCTTTCACTAGGAAAATTTACTATAATATATGGCGTAAATTTCTTTATTGGTGCAAATCCAAGGGCTACTCATGGAGAAGGGTTAGGATTTCTAGGATTTTGTCCTTTCTCCAAGAATGATTGGAGAAGGGATTATCGGCTAGTTCCTCAAAGAAACAAATTTCTGCTTTGTCAATTTTACTTCACAAGCGTCTGGCGGATGTCCCAGACGTTCAGTCGTTTTGTCAGGCTTTGGTTAGAATTAAGCCTGTGTTTAAACCTGTTGCTCCGCCATGGAGTTTGAATTTAGTTCTAAATGTTCTTCAAGGGGTTCCGTTTGAATCTATGCATTCCTTAGA
Source organism: Bombina bombina (assembly GCF_027579735.1). Classification (NCBI taxonomy): domain Eukaryota; kingdom Metazoa; phylum Chordata; class Amphibia; order Anura; family Bombinatoridae; genus Bombina; species Bombina bombina. The sequence goes on from NC_069502.1 coordinate 888,289,047, forward strand.
TATTAAGCTTTTATCTTGGAAAGTTTTGTTTTTAGTTGCTATCTCTTCTGCTCGAAGAGTTTCTGAGCTTTCTGCATTACAATGCGACTCAGCTTATCTTATATTCCATTCTGATAAGGTGGTTTTGCGTACTAAACCCGGATTACTTCCTAAGGTTGTTTCAAATAAGAATATTAATCAGGAAATTGTTGTTCCTTCTCTATGTCTTAATCCTTCTTCTAAGAAGGAGCGTCTGTTACATAATCTGGACGTGGTTCGTGCCTTGAAGTTTTACTTACAAGCGACCAAGGATTTCCGTCAAACATCTTCTCTATTTGTTGTTTATTCTGGAAAGCGTAGGGATCAAAAAGCTTTCTTTCTCCTACATTGGTGTATCCGGTCCACGGCTTCATCCTTACTTGTGGGATATTCTCATTCCCTACAGGAAGTGGCAAAGAGAGCACACAGCAGAGCTGTCCATATAGCTCCCCCTCTGGCTCCGCCCCCCAGTCATTCTCTTTGCCGCTCTGAACAAGTAGCATCTCCACGGGGGTGGTAAAGAGTATGTGGTGTTAGTTGTAGATTTTTATTTCTTCTATCAAGAGTTTGTTATTTTAAAATAGTGCCGGTTTGTACTATTTACTCTACAACAGAAGGTGAAGAAGATTTCTGTTAAGAGGAGTATGATTTTAGCACCAGTAACTAAAATCCATTGCTGTTCTCATGCAGGACTGTTGAAACCAGAGAACATCAGTTGGGGGGAACAGTTTGCAGGCTTAACTGCATCAGGTATGATCAGTCATATTTCTAACAAGACCATGTAATGCTAGAAGACTATCAGAAATTCCCTCTGGGATAGGTAAGCCATTTTTTCTTAGATTCTGTATAAAATGATTGCTTATATTTAGGGCTCTATGCTGGTTGACACTATTGTGGGCTTTAAAATCGATTGCTTTTTAGCATGTTTTTCTCTATAAATAAGGTGTTTTTCAGATTTTAAAACAGTTTTGGGGTTTAATTTCGGCCTGGAACTTATTTGGACACCTACATTTAGTCAGAAAGGCCCCTCCACTCTAGAATGAAGAGGGAGGAGGCCTCATTTTCAGGCCTAAATTGTGCAGTTGTTTTTGCCTAGGCAATCCATGCAGCTTCATGTGGGGCATCACAAAAGACTCCAGAGAGGCTTATTTCCTACTAAAATAATCCCTAAGGAAGGTAAATGGCTACAGGAGAAGCTGTGGCTAGTACTGTAGTGTGTTAACTGGTTAATAATTGTTATTAGCATTAAGGGGTTAATTGGTCTGAAAATTTGTGTGCAATCTTTTCAAAGCATTAAGGCTCTGTGCTGAAAATTTCATTAAAATCGGATGTTTCTTTCATGTTTTTTTGATGTTTCAATAATAATGTGTGCACTTTTATTATTTAAAGAGACAGTAACGTTTTTGTCAAAAATAATTTTTATTGCATTGTAGTTCTGTTTAAGTCTGTCAAACATGTCTGAATCTTCAGATAGCCTATGTTCTGTATGTCCAAAGGCCAAGGTGGTTCCCCCATTAAATTTATGCGTGAAGTGTGCCATAGCGTCCAAACAGCTTAAGGACAGTACAATCACACTTAAAAATATAGCCCAAGATGATTCTTTAGCTGAAGGTAGTGAAGATAGCTTGCTTTCGTCTCCTTCTGTGTCAACACCAGCTATGCCCGCGCAGGCGATGCCCAGTATATCTAGCGCACCAATTGCGATTACTATGCAACAATTAGCATTTTTTATCCAAACGGCCAGCTTTTCCTAGGAAGCGTGATTGCTCAATTTTAAACACAGACAATGAGCAAGCAGACGCAGAGGATAATTTATCTGTAGTGCCCTCACATCAATCTGACTTGGCGGTGAGGGAGGGCCTGTCTGAGGGAGAAATTTCTGAAAGGAAAAGTTTCTCAGCAGGCAGAGCCTGATACTATAACATTTAAATTTAAGCTAGAACACCTCCGCACCCTACTTAAGGAGGTTCTAGCTGCACTTGATGATTGTGATCCTTTGGGGATCCCAGAAAAATTGTGTAAAATGGACAAGTTCCTAGAGGTCCCAGTACACACTGATGCGTTTCAGATACCTAAGATGGCGTATATCGTGTCTAAGGAGTGGGAGAAGCCAGGTGCACCTTTTGTTCCCCCTCCTATATTTTAGAAAATGTTCCCAATTGTTGACCCTAGAAGGGACGCGTGGCAGACGGTCCCCAAGGTAGAGGGGGCAGTTTCAACGCTAACTAAGCGCACGACTATACCATTAGAAGAAGTTGCACTTTCAAAAAATTAGAAGGTTTACTTAAGGGAATATTTGTTCTACAAGGTTTCCTTCTTCGACCAATTTCCTGCATTATTCCTGTAACTACTGCAGCGGCTTTTAGTTTGAGGAACTGGAAAACTCGCTCCAGAAGGAGACTGCTTATGTCGAAGTCATGGATAGAATTCACGCCCTAAAGCTGGCTAATTCTTTCATCACAGATGCCGCTTTGCAAGTAGCTAAACTAGCGTCAAAAAATTCTGGTTTTGCCATCGTGGCGCGCAGAGCGCTTTGGCTAAAATCATGGTCGGCTTATGTGTCGTCCAAAACAAAATTGCTTAATATTCCTTTCAAGGGTAAGAACCTATTCGGGCCAGAGTTGAAAGAGATTATTTCAGACATCACTGGGAAAGGGCCATGCCCTTCCACAAGGTAGAGCCTTCAAGGCTAAAAAACAAGGCCAATTTTCGCAACTTCAGGAACGGACCTGCTTCAACCTCTACAGCTACTAAGCAAGAGGGTAAAGCTTACCAGCCCAAGCCAACATGGAAACCTTTGCAGGGCTGGGACAAGGGTAAACAGGCCAAGAAGCCTGCTGCTGCTGCCAAGACAGCATGAAAGGGTAGCCCCCGATCCGGGACCGGATCTAGTAGGGGGCAGACTTTCTCTCTTTGCTCAGGCTTGGGCAAGAGATGTTCCGGACCCCTTGGCACTAGAAATTGTCTCTCAGGGGTACCTTCTAGAGTTCAAAGACCTTTCCCCAAGGGGAAGGTTCCACATGGCTCACTTATCTTTAGACAGATAAGGAGACAGGCATTCTTACTTTGCGTACAGGACCTTTTAAAAATGGGAGTGATACACCCAGTTCCGACAGCAGAGCGAGGACTGGGTTTTTACTCAAACCTGTTTGTAGTTCCCAAAAAAAAAAAGAAGGAACTTTTTTAGAAAAAAATCAAAATGGAACCATTCGGACAATTTTAAGAATGTTCCAGGAGGGTCAATATATGACTACCGTGGACTTAAAGGATGCGTATCTGCATGTTCCGATCCACAAAGATCACCTTCAGTTCCTGAGGTTCGCCTCTCTGGACAAGCATTATCAGTTTGTGGCTCTTCCTTTCGGATTGGCCACTGCTCCCAGAATTTTCACAAGGGTGCTAGGGTCCCTTCTAGCGTTGCTAAGGCCAAGGGCATTGCAGTAGCACCTTACCTAGACGACATGTTAATACAAGCGTCGTCCTTTCACAAAGTGAAGACTCATTCAGACATTGTCCTAGCCTTTCTAAGGTCTCACGGGTGGAAGGTGAACATAGAAAAAAGTTCTCTGTCCCCGTTCACAAGGGTTCCCTTCCTGGGAACAATAATAGACTCAGTAGAAATGAAGATCTTTCTGACAGAGGTCAGGAAGTTAAAACTTCTGAACACTTGTCGAGTTCTTAAATCCATTCCTTAACCCTCCATAGCTCAATGCATGGAGGTAATAGGACTCATGGTCGCAGCAATGGACGTGGTCCCATTTGCTCGAAATCATTTAAGACCATTGCAACTGTGCATGCTCAAACAGTGGTATGGGGATTATGCAGATTTGTCTCCCCAGATTCAAATGGACCAGAAAGCCAGAGACTCACTCCTCTGGTGGTTGTCTCTGGATCACCTGTCTCAGGGAATGAGTTTCCGCAGACCGGAGTGGATCATTGTCACGACCGACGCCAGCCTCCTAGGCTGGGGCGCGGTCTGGGAGTGTCTGAAGGCTCAGGGTCTATGGTCTCGGGAAGAATCTCTTCTCCCGATAAACATTTTGGAATTGAGAGCGATATTCAATGCGCTCCAGGCATGGCCTCAACTAGCGGAGACCAAATTCATCAGATTTCAGTCGGACAACATGACGACTGTAGCTTACATCAATCATCAGGGGGGAACAAAGAGTTCCCTGGCGATGAGGGAGGTATCCAAATTCATCAAATGGGCAGAGGATCATTCCTGCCATCTATCAGCAATTCACATCCCAGGAGTGGACAACTGGGAAGCAAATTATCTGAGTCGTCAGACTTTCCATCCAGGGGAGTGGGAACTCCACCCGGAGGTTTTTGCCCAATTAGCTCAACTAGGGGGCATTCCAGATCTGGATCTGATGGCGTCACGTCAGAACTCCAAAGTTCCACGTTACGGGTCCAGATCCAGGGATCCCAAGGCGACATTGGTAGATGCCTTAGTAGCGCCTTGGTCGTTCAATCTAGCTTTTGTCTTTCCACTGTTTCCCCTTCTCCCCCGGCTAGTAATCGAACAGGAGAAGGCTTCGGTAATTCTGATAGCTCCTGCGTGGCAAGCAGGACTTGGTATGCAGACATGGTGAATATGTCATCGGTTTCGCCATGGAAGCTATCTTTGAGGATAGGACCTTCTAATTCAAGGTCCATTCGAACAGGGTTTTCGGATTCAGTATAGATACCCTGATCCAGGTTAGAAAGCCTGTCGCCAGGAAAATTTACCATAAGATATGGCGGAAATAGCTTTGTTGGTGCAAATCCAAGTGTTACTCATGGAATAAGATTAGGATTCCAAGGATATTGTCTTTTCTCCAAGAAGGATTGGATAAAGGTTTGTCAGCTAAGCTAGTTCCTTAAAAGGACAGATATCTGCTCTGTCTATCCTGTTACACAAGCGTCTGGCAGGAGTACCAGACGTTCAAGCGTTTGCACAGGCTTTAGTCAGAATCAACCCTGTCTATAGACCTGTGGCTCCTCCATGGAGTCTCAATTTAGTTCTTTCAGTTCTTCAAGGGGTTCCGTTTGAACCTTTACATTCCATAGATATTTGTTATCTTGGAAAGTTTTGTTTTTGGTAGCTATATCTTCTGCTCGAAGAGTGTCTGAGTTGTCTGTTTTGCAGTGTAATTCACCCTATCTGGTGTTCCATACAGATAAGGTTGTTTTGCGTACCAAACCTGGTTTCCTTCCAAAAGTGGTTTCCAATAAGAATATTAACCAGGAAATAGTTGTTCCTTCTCTGTGTCCTAACCCAGTTTCTAAGAAGGAACGGCTGTTACACAATCTTGATGTGGTTCGTGCTTTAAAATTCTATTTAAAAGCAACTAAGATTTCAGACAAACATCGTCCTTGTTTGTTGTCTATTCTGGTAAGAGGAGAGGTAAGAAAGCGACTGCTACCTCTCTTTCCTTCTGGCTGAAAAGCATCATCCGATTGGCATATGAGACTGCTGGACAGCAGCCTCCTGAACGAATTACAGCTCATTCCACTAGAGCTGTGGCTTCCACATGGGCTTTCAAGAATGAAGCTTCTATTGAACAGATTTGTAAGGCAGCGACTTGGTCTTCACTGCATACATTTGCCAAATTTTACAAATTCGATACTTTTGCTTCTTCGGAGGCTATTTTTGGGAGAAAGGTTTTGCAAGCAGTGGTGCCTTCCGTTTAGATTACCTGACTTGTTCCCTCCCTTCATCCGTGTCCTAAAGCTTTGGTATTGGTTCTCACAAGTAAGGATGAAGCCGTGGACCGGATACACCAATGTAGGAGAAAACAGAATTTATGTTTACCTGATAAATTTCTTTCTCCTACGTTGTATCCGGTCCATGGCCCGCCCTGGCATTTGGTCAGGTTTAAATTTTTATTTTTGTACACTACATTCACCACTGCACCCTATGGTTCTCCTTTTTCTCCTAACCGTTGGTCGAATGACTGTGGGGCGGAGCCAGAGGGGGAGCTATATGGACAGCTCTGCTGTGTGCTCTCTTTGCCACTTCCTGTAGGGAATGAGAATATCCCACAAGTAAGGATGAAGCCGTGGACCGGATACACCGTAGGAGAAAGAAATTTATCAGGTAAACATAAATTCTGTTTTTTGGCTGAAAAGCATCATCCGTTTGGCATACGAGACTGCTGGACAGCAGCCTCCTGCAAAGATTACAGCTCATTCTACTAGAGCGGTGGCTTCCACATGGGCTTTTAAAATCGATGCTTCTGTTGAACAGATTTTTTAAGGCTGCGACTTGGTCCTCCCTTCATACCTTTTCCAAATTTGATACTTTTGCTTCTTCTGAGGCTGTTTTTGGGAGAAAAGTTCTTCAAGCAGTGGTGCCTTCTGTTTAGGTATCTGTCTTGTCCCTCCCATTCATCCGTGTCCTGTAGCTTTGGTATTGTATCCCACAAGTAAGGATGAATCTGTTGACTCGTCGTATCTAGTAGAAGAAAAGTCCACGGCCCTCCCTGTCAATTTAAGACAGATTATATTTTTTGTTCAAAACTTCAGTCACCTCTGCAACTTTTAGCTTTTCTTTTCTCTTCCTATACCTTCGGTCGAATGACTGAGGGTGGAGAGAAGGGAGGAGCTATATATACAGCTCTGCTGTGGTGCTCTTTGCCACTTCCAGTTAGCAGGAGAATAATATCCCACAAGTAAGGATGAATCTGTGGACTTGTCGTATCGTAGAAGAAATCAATTTATCAGGTAAGCATAAATTTCCTTTTTCCTTTTTCCCTTTCCTTCCCCTTCCCTTAATTTCACAAGAATAAAACACAGAATTATAAACAATACAGAGTTCATTTCAGTAGAAAACTGCTCGATTATAAATTGTTTTTTAAGGTAGTTTTTAATTTCTGTAATGCTGGGGACAAAGCTACCTTTCCAGTTTTTTCATCTAGATGAAGAACTACTCTCCTTAGGGAGAGAGTAAAAGAAGCAATCTTAAGAGTATTGGATATCAAATATTCTACTTTCTTCCAGAATTGCAGGATCCTGGGACAGGACCAAACCATATGACCTAGGTTTGCAGCAGTTAGCTTATATTTCGGACATTTATTGAAATTATGATTATGCCATTTGTAACCCTTCTCAGAAGTATAGTATGTCCTGTATAGTAATTTGAGGTGGGACTCTCTCCAATTAATAGAGAGTGTAACCTGAGAAATCAGAGATAATGACCTTTTTATGTAGTCTGGATGGTTGGAAATTTCAGAAATTACGTCCAACCACTTCTGAGCAATGTTGGCAAGATTTGAATCTCCTGTCTGGGAGGTGAGGTAATCATACCATGTAGAAATAGATGAAAGGCCATGTTTGGCCAATAGTGGCCAGCCATCCAACTTGCCCCAAGACCAGTTCCAGGAAAATTTGTTAATTAGCGCAGATCCATGGTGTCTGGCTTGAAGATGCATAAAAAAGTTGCGATTTACAAGATTTAATTCTTGTTTAAGTTCTTCATATGACTTAATGTCAAATACAGCCCTTTCCTGCGCAAATTATGAAGTACCGAGGATTGGGTGCCCTCTTGAAATTCTGGATTGCCAAGAAATATCTGATATTTGGGTATATTCATATTAATTTTTACAATAGTTCCAATTTTTCTCCATGTCTGGATTACGGTATAAATTGATTTGATCTGTTTAACTTGTCTAGGGACTAAATTGGGAGGAGAATGAATTAAAGAGATGAGAAAAGGGATGTATCATGTTTGTTTCTAGACTATTATCTGTAAAGTTAGCCGTATTGGTAATCCAGTCTATCGCAATGCTCCCAAGAAAAAACAAATTATAAATGTGAAGATCAGGGAGAGCAAAACCGCCTAGGTTCTTAGGCAAGGCCAGTTTTTTAAAAGAAATTCTAGGTCTCTTATTCTGCCCAATAAAATAGCGAATTGAGGTATTAAGAATCGTGATGTCCTTGCG